>NC_034200.2:18822573-18928129 GCF_002021735.2 Oncorhynchus kisutch | reverse complement strand
AAAAAACACCAATCGGGACAAGTTCTTACAGTTGGTAAAGTAATTTGTAAGCTAATCCAAGCCGATGTCCAAGAGTACATAAAAGCTCTTTTACCAAATTCAGTTCGGACATTTGGAACAGTTAGCAGGACTAAATCCTGCGAACAAAGAGAGCACCCACCACATATCTGACCAATAAAAATGCCGAAATAAAATGGTAGTAAACCGAAAATGGCTATGTAAAAAAAGTATACCAGTGCCTGAGCCTACGAGTGATACAGCCAGACAACCCTGGTATACAAAGTGCAGTGGTGCGTAAGTGTTTTGCAGTTTAAAATACATCTCGAAGTGCCATGGTAAAGGGTGTCAATTGATCTCAAACACTGAGTGGAAGCATTCATATATAAAATATCCCCATAGTCTAGTAAAGGCATAAATGTAGCTGATAATAGCCTCCTGGCTTCAAAAGAAAAACATTATTTCATAAGAAAAACAACATTTTAGGCCTTATTCCTAAAATAAAATCTCAACTTCAGCTTCAATTGTTTTGTAAGTTGTTGAATATGCAATTTAATAGAGTGGCCATCATCAATTAAAAATCAAAGATATTTATATGAGGTTACAGTCTCAATCTCATTGCCCTGACAGGTAGTAATAGGTGAAAGCTTCAGATGTTTCTTTTTTCTTTAGAAAACACCATTAGTTTAGTTTGTCAGTATTGAAGCTTCAATTGACACGAGGTATGTTGAACAGTATAAAAAGCAGTTTGCAAGTTCTGGAAAGCTTTTGTGAGAGACGAGGCACAACAATAAATAACAGTATCATCAGCGTAAAAGTGAAGTTGTGCATTTTGCACATTTTTGTCTAAATTATTTATATAAATAGTGAATAAGAGTGGTGTGAGGGAAATTTCTGTTAAACCTTACTAATGCTTGTGTACTAAGATATCCTTCTTTAAGCCTAGACATTGGCTTGAGATTGTTAAAGAAACTAACTCATATAACATAGAAAGGTGTCAGACTCTGACCTTAGTTATCTTTTTTCTTTATTATTTTGGTTAGGTCAGGGTGTGACAAGGGTGGTTGGTTTAGTTTTTGTATTGTCTAGGTGTTTCTGTATATCTATGGGGTTTTAGTATGTCTAGGTATATGTAGGTCTATGGTGGCCTGAATTGGTTCCCAATCAGAGACAGCTGTTTATCCTTGTCTCTGATTGGGGATCCTATTTAGGTTGCCATTTTCCATTTAGGTTTTGTGGGTTATTGTCTATGGTTGGTTGCATGTCAGCACTCGTTTATATATATAATATATATATACATATATATATTATATATTAGCGTCGCGGTCAATTTGTTCAGTGTTCGCTTTCATTAACGAGGAATGTATTCATATCACGCTGCGCCTTGGTCTCCTCGTTATGACGAACGTGACAAAAGGTCTGTGTGTGCATTGATATAGGCCTGTTCTAACTGTTCTGTGTGTGTAGAATGAACCCATGATGTTCAGGCACTCAGCCAAGAATATGACAGAAACTGACTGGTTTCTCTTGATCCTAGACAGAGTAAATGTTATATCCTGCACACCAGCAACATAGCTATTGTTCTGTTTTGGAGCCTGTTTCTGGGCAAAGACTGTGGTAGAGAAATCAGAATTAGCTTAGTACCACAGATAATTAAGATGGCGACAAGCCTCCTTGTTATAACAAGTCTTTTAGAAAAGTAATACCTTGATTGATTATTCATTTTTGCCTCCTCAATTATTGATTAAGGGTAGAATTTCACCACAGAGGACCAAGTACAGAGCCCTGGGGCACACCATTACAGACAGACAATTTAACAGACATGAGCCCATCAAATTGAGTGCACTGAGTTCTATGAGAGAGAGAGTTAGCAAACCATGCAACTGCATGCTCCGAAAGACCCTACGCTCGACAATCACTGCCTCAGAATATCATGATCAACTGTATCAAAGCCTTAGAGAGATCAATTAAAAGTGATACACAGTGCTGTTTTTTGTCAAGGCTTCGGTGATATAATTTAAAAACTTCATGGCTGTAATTTTGCTATGCTTCTTCCTGAAGCCCGACTGGTACATTGATACAATAGAGTTAGTATTTAAACTATTTTGTTGCTGTTCAACTAACAAGGGTTTCAAGTATTTCGCCAGGGGGTGACGGCTTTGAGATTTGCCTATAATTATTTGAAAGAGTTGATCTCCCCCTTTTAAAAAGTGGTAGGGACAAATACTGATTTCCAAACCTTTGGAATTTCATTACATTCCAGGGTTAGATTTGAGCAGATATGTAAGTGGTTCAGCTATGAAATCAGCTGTCAGATTTTATAGGCAGGGATCAAGAAGATCAGGACCTGCAGACTTTCTCTGATCTAAGGAGTTCAGGGCTTTATGTACCACCTGCCACTGAGAATGGCAACAAGCTAAATGTTGGACCACCTTTTACTGGTTCATCCACACAGGGGTTGTACAGAGACAGAGGACACTGAATTAAGCAGCCTACCAGATGATACAAAGTGCTCATTGAAACAATTCAGCATTCAGTTTTGTCATATATGGCAACAGTCCTTCAATACACATGACGGTAATTCATTAACATTACTGTTACCAGACATAGACTTAATAGCCTTCCAAAACTTTTAGGTCATTCAGGTTATCAGTGGTAACAGACATAAAATATTCAGACTTGGCCTTCCTGAGGAAAAAAATAACACTTGTTTCGTAACTGCCTAAAAAGAAGCCAATCAGCTTCAGAACATGGTTTCCGTGCTTTAGCCCAGCTAGATTATGGTCGTGAATAATACCAAGACAGCTCAGAGGAGAACCATGGATTATCCCTGTGGATAACCTGTGGAAATGGGGCATGGTTTGTTTACTATTTGGGAAAAAAACATAATGAAAGAATTTCCAGTCAGTTTCCATACCAGGAATAAACTCAATCTTGCCCCAGTCAAAATAAATGAATCATGAAAGAAAGAAAGCCTGCTCGTTAAAACTCTTAACTCTCCTTAGAATAAAGCGTGGGGTTGTCTTAGGAACCTTAGTATTTCTAACAACAACAGCACAATGGTCACTTAAATCATAAAATATTCTGGCGGTTGTGTTGTTTTTTTTTATGTGAAACATTTGTCAATATCAAATCAATCAGGGTAGATTTCTCTGTACATTTGAGATTTGGGCGAGTGGGTGAGTCAACTGGGTAAGATTCATAGAATTACAAAACATTTTAAAATCATCAGACACTGGCTTTAACCAACACCAGTGGAGATCACCAATCAATCTAATTTATCTGTAAAGATGTTTAGACATAAGGTGCATCAGAGAAGAAAATGCATCGCAGCCAATCACAGTTATGAGAGACCCTTTGAAACCTCAAGATTCAAAGCAAGAGGAGCAGCTTGGACAAGACACTCCGTGGAGGGAAAGCTGAGGACAGAACCCAGGCCAGCCAGAAATAGGATTACTTTGGTAAACTTCAAGTAAAGAAATGCAAATAGCGAGAGAAAAAAATGTATCTGAGTTGAGGGACATCCACGATCTTTACACCAGCAAAACAAAATAGTTGCACTACGCAACAAGGAAAGTGTGGATTTGCTCCGCCATAAATGAATACGTTATTAGTAGGTTAGAATCTACTAGTCACAGACAAACGACTTGACATGCTGCCATCTTGGATCGTGAAAAGCATTGGTGTGTTGTATTCTCCTACATTAATTTAACATTTCCACAAACTTCAAGTGTTTCCTTTTAAATTCCTTTCCAAATGGTATCAGGAAGATGCATATCCTTGCTTCAGGTCCTTCTGCTATCATAGATCTAAACAACTTACCATGGATGTTTCTGCATTGGGTTTTATTACAAGGATTCATTAATTTCCCTATGGACCTGAAATGCCCCTGTACACAGCATACAATTTGGAAGGAAGTGTTTACATTTGGACAGATTGAAATCAGAGTCAACACTATGTGTGCTGGAATCCACCAGCTGCTGTGTTCACCAGGTTGAGAACCATCACTCGAGGCAAAATCTCACTGCGACTGCATACTGATGTTCTCTAGCTTTTCATTTCACAGAAAGTACAAATATTTAATATTTCTACTCTATAGTTTTCACCTGCTCTGGTGTTGTTTTGGCTCACACTCTTTGTCGTTGCAAGTATCCATTTCCAGGTATACTCTGACGATTGCTCAATGTTGAATAGTAAGGGGTAGAATGTTGGGAAATACGCCTTTCAAGTCTCTCAAATACAATGGCCATTCTACAGTGAGTCCACCATCTATGGTGAAATGTACAATGCTTTATAGACATAATATTACATACGTTTTTTTCCCATGTGTTTGTGGCAAGGCATTTCACTGGCTTTAGATGGCAATCAAGGTGTCTAGAGAGTGTTGTTGTTATATCTCAGTAATAATAATGAATTCTGTATCAACCACATAGCGGTCTGAGAGACAGAAGACCCTTTTCATAAAGTCCTTATGAAAGTGTTCAGACAGCATTCCCATTATCTGTCTTTAGCCTAGATAATGTCAAATCTATTAGCAATGAACCATTAAAAGCTTTATTGACAAATGCCAAGTCATTAACGAATGAGACATAGCTGACAACGTTTCAACCAATTGTAAGAGAACACACAATACAGACACACACTTAACATTGACTTTTTGGCTTTTGCTTGAAATGTCAAGTAACTTTCCATTTGAATTAGGCGAGAGACTGAGTATGAATGACTTCAGGTAACTTCAGCCATACCATGTCTTGTGTAAGGTCCAACTCACTTGAGACTTCTGTGAAAAGTAATGAAATAGGACTAGAGCCTAAAGGATAATTAGGTATAAAGAACAAAAGAGAGTAGGCTGACAGTAACATTTACAAGCATTTTTCTACACCCGCAATAACATCTGCTAAACACGTGTATGTGACCAAAACAATTTGATATGATGATGTGTGGAGAGTGAGGAACATGGCACACTAAACATCAAGAGAGGGATGGCAGACATCAGGGTGTCCACTGGGTCACAGCTCCTTCAGCAGCGAACCCCTGTCCTCATTACTGATGGAGGCAGCCTGGGGAACCAGTGAGGGACTCAGAAACATAATTTGGGGCTGTTTGTCTGAGTGCGATAGAGCGTTGTTCAACAACTCAGTCCTCAAGTACCCTCAAAAGCACGCATTTTTATTGTAGCCCTCAACAAGCACCTGGTTCAAACTTGTCAACTAATCATCAAGCCTGTGATGAGTAGAATCAGGTCTGTTTGTTTGGGGTTACAACATAAAAGTCTGCTGTTGAAGTACAGGAGGCTGGTGCCACGTTAATTAAGGAGGACGGGCTCATGGTAATAGCTGGAGCAGAATTCCATGTTTAATGCCATTCCATTCGCTCTGTTCCAGCCATTATTATGAGCCGTCCTCCCCTCAGCAACCTCCACTGTGTTGGAAGTACTTGAACACTAGAGTTGGGAAACATTGCAATAGACTAATTTGGAGGGGGTGATTGAATAGAAATAAATGGTATTTCCCTCATAAAAGACCCCAAATACTCTATACTTTTCAGCATCAAACTGTATGGAGACAAACATTTATAAATGGAAATTCCAATTAAATGATTGTGTCAATAGTTTGATGACTACTGTGCTGACTGTAACAGGTACGACCCTCTGGCAGTAAGCAACATGACTGGATTAAAAATGTCACCTGCACGTACCTTGAACCATAACCAACCTGTAGTGGCCTCACACTACAGTGTTTATGAGAACTTGAGCCTCCAGCTGGCATGATAAGAGTCAGAAAGTGATTTATACAGCAGTTGAAACAACCCCCATTTGGTGCTGCATATTTCAGTGAACCCTCAGAAGGAACAAAACATTACTGGCAAGAAAAAAAAACAGGGTAATTGAAACATACTTAAATTTGTTGTTTTTTATCAACAATGAAGGTCCCACACTGTTATAAGGTCCTACAAGGTGGTTTTAGGCACTATAGTGGATAGTATAACAAAAACATTATCCGGGTAGAATATCCTCTAACCCCACTTGGACTAGCTTGCTATGTTTTACTATTTACCCTGCCCCTTGGCATGCAAAACTCAGGCAGGCACCTGGACTTGGCTTGATAGAACTCTATAATTGATCAAATCTAACTCTCCCTCACGGACACAGTTATGCAGCTAGAGCTGTTCACCAGCACTGTAGTTGTCCTGGAAGGGTACAAATCATCTGTAGGAGTACTTAATGGAAGTACAAATCTATGCCAAATCTGAGAGCTCTTGGCACATATATATGCATATGAATGAGGGAGAGAGAGATAGGATCTCACCCCCCCTGTCAGCCACCCTGATAGCCCTCCGGACACTTCACACAGGAGCAGCAGATCAATAGACACCCTGCCCAGACCAGCGAGACACCCTCCAAGACCTGTGGGACCCCACCATGGACCTACACATAGAGGACCCACGCTGAGAGGACCTACATCCAGACCATAACACCACCAGCCACATACACACACCCGAAGTCAACCATAACCACACCTCAATGAGGCCCTAAGATCAGATTATCACTGACCTCAACCCAGAGTCTCTCAGAGTGTTCAGTCAGCCCACTGACACTCCTATCAGACCACAGCAAAATCACAGTCTGCTTGAAAGAGCAATACTCAATCATGAGGCATCAAGCCAAAGGAACTGGATAATATTAAGAAATGCTATAGATGGAAGGCATGTAGTTTGGAAACCTACCAAAAAACAATTAGGAAACAATAAATTAAATCCCTTTTAGACAACTTCCTGGACAAAACGTTCCACTGTAATAGTGAAGGTGTAACTTGGCAGTAGAAAATCTTAAACAGTATTTTGACCTCTCAGCTTTTGTATCAAATCTCAAACATCTCGAATAGAAAACCGAAGAAAATGAACAACAATGACAAACGGTTTGATTGAAGAATGCAAAAATGTAAGAAAGAAATTGAGAAACCTGTCCAACCAAAAACATAGAGACCCAGAAAAGTCTACACCTTCACTATGGTGAATCACTAAAACAATACAGAAACACACTACGGAAAAAGAAGGAACAGCACGTCAGAAATCAGCTCAATGTAATTGAAGAATCCATGGACTCTAACCACTTCTGGGAACATTGGAAAACATGTTGGGGAATAATCAGAATTAGTTGGGTAACATAGATAAGGTGTTTTATTTTCATCATATGCTTCTGAGTTATTTCTCATAAGAATGTATTTTGTTGTACTATAGTGGTGGCCATTGGCAGTTATCTGTTCTATGTCAAGACTAAGTTGCATGGGCCGCAGAGAGGGGAGAGGTCAAGGTGTCATCATGTGTAAACATATCTTTTGCTCTTTTGCTCCACTGTGTCTGTGTGCCAGTCACTCCCTACTTTTCCCATCGGGGAGAGGAGGATGGCAGTGTCTGGAATCATTCTATTCTCCCTCTATTGTTGTTCCTATCTTGACCTATAGCCCCACTCTCCTCTCCGTGAGTTTGTCCAGGATAGGTTGTATTTAGAATAGGTTGTATCTAAATGACAATTTGATATATATCATAGGGTGGGGGTAATGTCTTGGTACCATTTGTACCAAGGACAAGATAAGAGCTTTGTTTAGGAGACCAAACTGAACAATAATTTATAGCCAACTCTGTCTGACTAGGGGATATTCCTCTGAAGTACAGTCTTTCTTTGTGTAAGTTCCTAAGACCTGTGTTTTGTCATGTCGTCTAGGGGGGGGGGGGGGATCTTTGCTATAAAGGATCCCATTTGCCATTATGTGGACGACTCTCAACTTTTCATTAGAGATACTGAACTGTTGAAAGTCAAAATGCTATTGCAAAAGCTTAATTATTATTAAAGGTGAAGATTAAGCATAACTCTGACTCGTGTGTGATTTGCTCTCTCATCATTTGGTAATTAAGGAAATTTCCACCACAAACACTAAACAAACAACAACACAAAGAATTATCTATCCAAAATGGTGATGTATGGGTGAACCACTTCTCCAATCTTTTTTGGCTCTATAAAAAAGAACAAACAGCAAAAACATACACATGATCAAATACAAATCTTAGAATCAACTATTAAAGACTCCCAGAACCCACTGGATTCTCCAAATACCTTGAATGAGCTGCAGGACAAAATAAAAACCCTTCAACCTAAAAAGACCTGTGGTATTGATGGTATCCTCAAAGAAATGATCAAATTCCAATTGGCCATACTAAAACTCTTAAACATCATCCTTAGCCCTGACATCTTCCCCAATATTTGGTACCAAGGACTGATCACCCCAATCCTCAAAAGTGGAGACAAATTTGACCCCAATAACACCGTGGGATATGCGTCAACAGCAATCTTGGGAAAATCCTCTGCATTATCATTAACAGCAGACTCGTACATTTCCTCAGTGACAACACTGTACTGTACTAAGCAAATGTCAAATGAGCTTTTTACCAAAATATTGCACGACAGACTGTCACGAATCCCGCCGAAGATGGTGCCTCTTCCTGTTTGGGTAGCGCTCGGAGGTCATCGTCGCCGGCCTACTAGCTGCCACCGATCCCCTTTTCTGTTTCATTTAGTTGTGTCTGATTAGTTGCACCTGTTTCGTGTTTAGGTTTTGGTTGTGGGCTATTTAAACCCAGTAGGCCCGTCGGCATTTGTGCGGGCTTGTTTTTCTGTTTATGGTGTGTGATTATATTGTGGTATTCATTTTTCCGATCAGTTTCGTCCTGTTTGTTTGGACTGGGTCTTTACGCGCCCTTGTGTGTGTGGCGTGACCGTCTCTCAGTTTTTTTTGAAAATAAAGATCCACATCTTTTGAACTACCCTGATCTCTGCGCCTGACTCCTCCACCCACTACTTATAGAAGCCGTGACACAGACCACGTATTAGGATCTGGCTAAAAATACTTGAATCAATTCTAGAACCTATTGCCCTTTATGGTTGTGAGGTCTGGGGTCCGCTCACCAACCAAGAATTCACAAAATTGGACAAATGCCAAATTAAGAGACTGCATGCAGAATCCTGCAAAAATATCTCAGTGTACTTTCGTAGAACACCAAATAATGCATGCACAGCAGAATTAGGCCGATACCGGCTAATTATCAAAATCCAGAAAAGAGCTGTTAAATTCTCCAACCACCTAAATGGAAGCGATTCCCAACCTTCCATAACAAACCCATCACCGACAGAGAGATGAACCTGGAGAAGAGTCCCCTAAGCAAGCTGGTCCTGGGTCTCTGTTCACAAAAACAAACCCCAGGACAGCAACACAATTCGACCCAACCAAATTTTGAGAAAACAAAAAGGTAATTACTTGACACATTGGAAAGAATTAACAAAAAAACTGAGCAAACTAGAATGCTATTTGGCCCTAAACAGAGAGTACACAGTGGTAGAATACCTGACCACTGTGACGGACCCAAACTTAAGGAAAGCTTTGACTACGTACAGACTCAGTGAGCATCGCCTTGCTATTGAGAAAGGCCACCGTAGGCAGACCTGGCTCTCAAGAGAAGACAGGCTATGTGCACACTGCCCACAAAATGAGGTGGAAACTGAGCTGCATTTCCTAACCTCCTGCCCAATGTATGACCATATTAGAGACAAATATTTCCCTCCGATTACACAGATCCACAAAGAATTTGAAAACAAACCCGATATTGATAAACTACAATATCTACTGGGTGAAATACCACAGTGTGCCATCACATCAGCAAGATGTGACATGTTGCTACAAGAAAAGGTTAACCAGTGAAGAACAAACACCATTATAACTACAACACATATTAATGTTTGTTTATTTTCCCTTTTGTACTTTAACCATGTGTACATCGTTACAACACTGTATATTTACATAATATGACATTTGTAATGCCTTTATTAATTTGGAACTTCTGTGAGTGTAATGTTTACTGTAAATTTTTATTGTTTATTTCACTTATGTATATTGTCTAATCCACTTGCTGTGGCAATGTTAACATATGTTTCCCATGCTAATAAAGCCCCTTGAATTGAATTGATAGAGACAGAGAGAGAGTGACAGATACAGATACAGAGAGACAGAGGGAGAACCTTGGTTTTAATGAGGTCTCCAGGGTGAGGCGTCACATCCTCTGGCTGGAGAAAAGTGTGAAGAGGGGCCTCGTCTGTCCTCCATGTGAGGCTAACACCAGGTGGAAGAATGGGAGTATTAGCGGATGGGTGAAGAAAGAAGGGCAACTTTGGCTTGAACAGAGCCAAGAGGCAATCATGTCAAGAGTCATCCCAATTAGCATCTCAATTTAGAGGGGAGAAGGCTGGAGAAGTGCCCTCACCTCGTATCATCGTGTCTGTTTTGACTTATGAAGGACAATATTTTTCACATTCAGGCACATCCTGTTTCTATCCTGTCTTGTTAGTGGAAAAACTCTGCCCCCCTCTGCTCTGTTGATGTGACAGCGAATAAAAAGGCTTTACACTGATAGAATATCATAATTACTGAAAACATTGAACCTTGACCCTTTTATCTTATTGCTGCTTTCAAAATATTGTTGTTTCACAACACTCAAATAAACACGACTCTGAGTGGCGTGGTAGGAAGAGCGCGGGCTGTGTTAGTCGAACCAATGCGACATAGAAAACTCCTACTGATGAGGGATAATTGAACTACTGAGTATCGACCCCAGGCTTGTTTTCATGTCCTGTTGCTGTATTGCAGTGCATACGATTGAGTGTTTTAGTGCTTCACAACAGCAGGTCCAGGGAGGCCCATTAGTGCTTATCTGTGAATGGATGATGGTTGGCTCTGCTATGATGAGCTCATTTGAGTGCACCTAGAAGTGTCACTTAATTATGGAGACATGCATCGATTGCTAATCGGTCAATCATTCACCTGGAATCGTCACGGTCTGCTCGTGTACAAAGAGTAACTTCAGTATTTAACCTCACCTCGCTTCTCACGTGTTGTAGCTAGATAAGTGATAGTGCACTGACGTATTATGTTATTATGAAGTAATTTTTATACATATCAACCATGACCACTGATTTTAGCTATGACCCCTAAAATTCAGATACTGCACTCTGTGCCTTCGTATGACGTTAAACAACTATATTGGTAATTCAAAGGCAAGTGCAGTATCTACCATCTAAATGTGTTCATCCAACGTTCTTGTTGTTTTTCTATTTGACTTTGTATGGTCATTTATTTGACTTGGGGTCATAGGTCAAATCAGTGGTCATGGTCGATATGCATAAAAAATTACATCAGTGTTATCACTTATCTACCTAGAACATATTTGTCTGGACTACATAAAACTTTAAAGCCATTTTTCTAAGTTTCACTGTTTGCTAATTACTGCTCTTCACCTTTGACTGGCAGAGCGGGTAACTGCAGTCAAAACCCGGAGGAACTTCACTTACTGCTGTTTGCCTTGATTTTTACTTGGATTTTGTAGTTGCTGCAAATTTCACACTCCATTTTCTCTGAAACAGAACATAATTGAACCAGGACACTTTGTCACAAGATAAAACAGATACTACAAAGCTTGATTTCAGTCTTAACTCAATTTTGAACAAAAGTGCAGTTAATGTGCTTTGCCTTTGTAGGGCAGAAATTGGTCAGTAACATAAAAGATCCCTACTACATTACATGGTCTATTGATGACTATCAATACAGCTTAATGAGGTGCTTTCATATCTATCCACCATGAGCACACCTCAGGTCTGATTTCCCTAGGGCCTACAAAAAACCCATGAGATCGCTCATCTCTTCTCCTTCTCCCAGAGGAAGACTTGTCTCCAAGCATTTCTTGGGAGAAATGCTCATAAAATTTTACCCTAGAGAAAGAATGAGGTGAGAGGAAGACACAAACAGACAGACTCATGCAAGATCACTGTGATGCACAAACATGGTATACTAGACAACTTTAATTTTTTAATTTATTTCACCTTTATTTAACCAGGTAGGCAAGTTGAGAACAAGTTCTCATTTACAATTGCGACCTGGCCAAGATAAAGCAAAGCAGTTCGACACATACAACGACACAGAGTTACACATGGAGTAAAACAAACATACAGTCAATAATACAGTATAAACAAGTCTACATACGATGTGAGCAAATGAGGTGAGATAAGGGAGGTAAAGGCAAAAAAAAGGCCATGGTGGCAAAGTAAATACAATATAGCAAGTAAAACACTGGAATGGTAGATTTGCAATGGAAGGATGTGCGAAGTATAAATAAAAATAATGGGGTGCAAAGGAGCAAAATAAATAAATTAATTAAATACAGTAGGGAAAGAGGTAGCTGTTTGGGCTAAATTATAGGTGGGCGGGAGATAAGTGTTTCCAGTTTCAGAGATTTTTGTAGTTAGTTCCAGTCATTGGCAGCAGAGAACTGGAAGGAGAGGCGGCCAAAGAAATAATTGGTTTTGTGGGTGACTAGAGAGATATACCTGCTAGAGCGTGTGCTACAGGTGTGAAATGCTATGGTGACCAGCGAGCTGAGATAAGGGGGGACTTTACCTAGCAGGGTATTGTAGATGACATGGAGCCAGTGGGTTTGGCAACGAGTATGAAGCGAGGGCCAGCCATTGGCCCTCGCTTCATACCAGCGTACAGGTCCACCAGCGTACAGGTCGCAATGGTGGGTAGTATATGGGGGCTTTGGTGACAAAACGGATTGCACTGTGATAGACTGCATCCAATTTGTTGAGTAGGGTATTGGAGGCTATTTTGTAAATAACATCGCCAAAGTCGAGGATTGGTAAGGATGGTCAGTTTTACAAGGGTATGTTTGGCAGCATAAGTGAAGGATGCTTTGTTGCAAAATAGGAAGCCAATTCTAGATTTAACTTTGGATTGGAGATGTTTGATATGGGTCTGGAAGGAGAGTTTACAGTCTAACCAGACACTGTAAACTCATCACAAAAATATATTTTATATTTGAGATTCTTCAAATAGCCACCTTTTGCCTTGATGACAGCTTTGCACACTCTTGGCATTCTCTGAACCAGCTTCACCTGTAATGCTTTTCCAACAGTCTTGAAGGAGTTCCCACATATGCTGAGCAATTGTTGGCTGCTTTTCCTTCACTCTGCGGGCCAACTCATCCCAAACCATCTCAATTGGTTTGAGGTCGGGGGATTGTGTAGGCCAGGTGATCTGATGCACCACTTCATCACTCTCCTTCTTGGTAAAATAGTTCTTACACAGCCTGGAGGTGTGTTGGGTCATTGTCCTGTTGAAAAACACTAAGCCCAAACCAGATGGGATAGAGTATTGCTGCAGAATGCTGTGGTAACCATGCTGGTTAAGTGTGCATTGAATTCTAAATAAATCACAGACGGTGTCACCAGCAAAGCACCCCCCACATCATCACACCTCCTCCACCATAACCTCTACAGGATCGGTGTCACCTCCTCCTCGGTGCCTTACGGTGGGAAATACACATGCGGAGACCATCCGTTCACCCACACCACGTCTTACAAAGACACGGTGGTTGGAACCAAAAATCTCAAATTTGGACTCCTGACCAAAGGACAAATTTCCACCGGTCTAATGATCATTGCTCGGGTTTCTTGGCCCATGCAAGTCTGTTCTTCTTATTGGTGTCCTTTAGTAATGGTTTCTATGCAGAAATTCGACCATGAATGCCTGATTCACACAGTCTCCTCTGAACAGTTGATGTTGACATGAGTCTGTTAATTGAACTCTGTAAAGCATTTATTTGGGCTGCAATTTCTGAGACTGGTAACTCTAATGAACTTATCCTCTGCAGCAGAGGTAACTCTGGGTCTTCCATTTCTATGGCGGTAATAATATGGACTTGGTCTTTTAACAAATAGGTCTATCTTGTCACAACACAACTGATTGGCTCAAACGCATTAAGCAAAGAAATTCCACAAATGTACTTTAAAGAAAGCACACCTGTTTATTGAAATACATTCCAGGTGACTACCTCATGAAGCTGGTTGAGAGAATTCCAAGAGTGTGCAAAGCTGTCATCAAGGCAAAGGGTGGGTACTTTGAAGAATCTCAAATATAAAACACTTTTTGGTTACTACATGATTCCTTGTTTTGTTTCACAGTTTTGATGTCTTCACTATTATTCTAAAATGTAGAAAATAGTAAAAATAAAGAAATTCCCTTGAATAAGTGATATTCTTAAACTTTTGACCTGTAGTGTATTTAGCAGATGTTATTGCGGGTGTTGAGAAATGGTTGTGTTCCTAGCTCCAACAGTGCAGTAGTATCTAACAGAGGCTGCTCCAAGACTTCGCCGGGGGAGAAGATGTGTTTTATTGGTCAAATACACATATTTAGCAGATGTTATTGCTGGTGTAGCAAAAATGCTTGTGTTCCTAGCTACAACAGTGCAGTAGTATCCCAGAGGCTGCTCCAAGACACAACCGGCGGAGAAGAGGTATTTGGAGTGGACTTTTAGTCTGACTCATTAGGCGTGCACACCATCCACCGCTTCCGAGTATATTACATGTTTGAGGGATCAGCCGGATCAAGTGGTCCAACTGTGCCCTCTCCTGGAGGTGGGCCGCAGTACAGCCACTACTGATGAGCTCACCTGAGGCCAATTGACTAATTATTGTTTGTGCTCTCATAAGGACCTGACTGACAGGGCAGAGGAGGAGAGTGATTATGAGCTGGAGACTATGGTGAATTCCAGGAGACTATTAGTCACAGTTATAGGTTCACCTCAAGTTGTTGGATTGCCCTTTGGTACAAACTGTTAGTTTATTTATTACTATTTTTTTGATAGCCATTACCCGGGCCTTTGTTTGTACGGCCTCAGAGAGAGTTGAAAGAAGAACCCCCAATACAGTTTCCTTCTTTTTGTTGAAGTCACGTCTCTGCATCTCATTTCGTGCTGTTCTGCCTAGGATTTTGTCAGTGAATAGGTACTGCCTTTCACACTTGATAATGTTCAGTCCCTGGACAGTAAAGTAAACGAGCTCAGTGCTAGGATCTCCTTCCAGAGAGACATCAGGGACTGTAACATACTCTGTTTCACGGAATCAAAGCTCTCTCCGCATATACTGTCCCCGTCCATACAGCCAGCTGGGTTTTCAATACATAGTGCGGATAGGAATAAAGAACTCTCCTGGAAGAAGAAATGCGGCAATGTATGTTTCATTGTGTGATTGTGGTAGCGTACAGGAACCTAAGTCCTTTTGTTCACCTGACCTAGAATACCTCACAATCAAATGCCAACCGCATTACCTTCCTAGAGAATTTTCTTTGGTTATCGCCAGAGCCTTGTATGTTCCCCCTCAAGCTGATAACATGACGGCTCTCAAGGAACTACACTGAACCTTGTGGAAACTGGAAACTGCATACCCCGAAGCCGCATTTATTATAGCTGAGGACTTTAATAAAGTAAATCTGAGGAAAACTAAGTTCTAACAGCACATCGCCTGCAGTACTCCATTTTGCTCATCCCTTCCTATAGGCAGAAACTCAAACAGTAAGTAATCCTGCTAAAGTCTATTCAATGCTGATCTGACCAAGTGGAATCCTTGCTTAAAGACTGTTTTGATCACGCGGACTGGGACATGTCCTGGTTGCCTCTGAGAATAATATTGACATATACACTGACACGGTGACTGAGTTAATCAGGAAGTGTATAGGAGATGTTGTTCCATCTGTGACGATTAAAACCTATCCAAACCAAAAACCGTGGATAGATGGCAGCATTTGTGCAAAACTGAAATGCGAACCACCACATTTAACCATTGCAAGGTGACTGGGAATATGATCCAATACAAACAGTCCAGTTATGCCCTCCATCAGTACAGAGACAAAGTGGAGTTGCAATTCAACGGCTCAGACATGAGACCTATGTGGCAGGGACTCCAAGTGATCCCGGATTATAAAGGGAAAACCAGCCATGTCATGGACATTGACGTCTTGCTCCCAGACAAGCTACACACCTTCTTTGCCCGCTTTGAGGATAACATAGTGCTGCCTGTGAGCTCTCGTACTCCGTGACCGACGTGAGTAAGACATGTAAGTGTGTTAACACTCACATCCCTGGTTTCCCAGGTCTAAATCAGTCCATGATTAGAGGGGAACAATGAAAAAAGGCAGTGGACCTGGCTTTGACGTCCAGAGTTGAGTTTGAGGGTTCTAGGGGGCAGTAGCGTTGAATGGGTAAAATCCCTGGGAAGGCAAAACCAAGCCAAAAAAAGCCATATAACAATCTACACTATATACAGTACTAGTCAAGTTTGGACACCTACTCCTTCCAGGGTATTTCTTTATTTGTTCAATTTTCTACATTGTAGAATAATGGTGAAGACATCAACTTTGAAATAGCACATCTTGCAGTAACCAAAAATGTTGTTAAACAAATCAAAATAGATTTTATATTTAAGATTTTTCAAAGAAGCCACCCTTTGCCTTGATGACATCTTTGCACAATCTTGGCACAGAAATGAGTGCTACAGCCGATAGTTATTTAGTTTAGTGACCTTCGAATCCTTGGGTACAGGAACAATGGTGGACATCTTGAAGCAAGTGGGAACAGCTTACTGGGATAGGGAGAGATTGAATATGTCTGTAAACATAAATAATACTTATTTTTAACCCATCCACCACCATCCCTGTTCGGAGGTCATATACTTTGGCAAGAATGTTGTAAAATAATTCAAATTGAAAAACTCAGTGTTGAATCAAGTGTTTTTTGTACCAGTTCATGAACAATGTACCATGGAATCGGTACATCAATCTCTTCCCATTTCTTTTGCAACCTGTATGGTGAACTTGTCACCGCATTTGTCCTCAAATAAAACTGGTATATTTTTCTATTTATTCCAATATCTTTCAGCCAATTTGTATCTTTAATTTATGGCAGGCAAACCTGTTTCCTACCTTCTCCCTTTTCCACTTGCCTCCTCCATTTTTGTGGTAATGCTGCAATCAGTTGGTTGTAAGTTTGGATTGAGCAGACATTCCCATATATTTTTGTTAGCTGCATATGTGACAACTCCAATGTTTATATTCATTATATCATTAATACATTTCATTTTTACCATAAACCATAACTTTGTTTATAACTGTGGCAATGAACACCCCAAAATCCACCTTTTTAACACACAGGATATAATTTGACTAGCAAAAATATATTTACTAAAGGCTGTGGTGCATCCACTACCATATCTTCAGTAGCATCACTTGTTTTCTCAAATCTTTTAAATTGCTTCCACATAGGAGATTTGATTGGTCGCGCTACCTTAATCTCCTTCACCCTTACAGGGCACTCCAGGAACTCGAAATTCCAACACTGTTGTCCTTCTACATGCCGTTCTTCAGGCCATTCTTCAGTAGACTCCATCCGTCTTCACACACTTGAAACATGGCCAAATCCTTTACAGTTCTTAGACTGCAGTGGTTCGGGAAGGAAAGCTCTTACAGCTTATTTTACATAACCAAACTTCACATGCTTAGGTAGATGCTCTTTATCAAAAACAACAGAACTGACAAACGTTCTCATTTTTCTCCATTCACCCAGAGGCCGGGCATCAACGATACCAGGAATACTCTTCAGGTATTCAACCTGAGCATCTGTCGTCACCCCTGAGATGACTCCTTTGACAGGTGCTCTACTCCGAGGTCCAAAGCACAAAACTTCTGTTGTCTGGATTCTTTTGAGGCCTAGTGCAATCTTCCTCTGTTCTTCAGAAATACAGTGAATCAAAATAAGACCACTCCTGGTCACTCTGAAAGACTCCACTTTTTCCCAGCGCATATTTGCCATTTTCGACACCCCAAGCTCACAGAACGGGACCACTGAGTGCTGAAGCGTGTAGCGCATAAAAATAGTCTGTCCTCAGTTGCAACACTCACCACCGAGGTCTAAACTGCCTCTGGAAGCAACGTCAGCACAAGAACTGTTCGTCTGGTGCTTCATGAAATGGGTTTCCATGGCCGAGCTGCCAAACACAAGCCAGTGGAAAGGAGTTCTTTGGAGTGATCAATAACGCTTCACCATCTGGCAGTCCAACAGATGAATCTGGGGTTGGCGGCTGCCAGGAGAACGCTACCTGTCCAAATGCATAGTGCCAACTGTAAAGTTTGGTGGAGGAGGAATAATGTTCTGACCTCAACCCCATCGAACACCTTTGGGATGAATTGGAACGCTGACTGCAAGCCAGGCCTAAATGCTCGACCTCATTAATGCTCTTTGGCTGAATGGAAGGAAGTCCCCGCAGCAATGATCCAACATCTAGTGGAAAGCCTTCCAGAAGAGTGGAGGCTGTTATAGCAGCAAAGGGGGGACCAACTCCATATTAATACCAATGATTTGGAATGAGATGTCTGACGAGCAGGTGTCCGCATACTTGATCAGGTAGTGTGTGCATTAATTTGTGGTTGTCCATCATCCATTTTGTATAGTATGTTACAATTCTTATGATATGTTACGAATTTGCAAAATGTACAATATGTTATGAATTTTGCAAAACGTATGATATGTTGCGAATTCTAATTTAGTGGCTGAAGTTAGCTAGGTGGCTAATGCTAACGTTAGCTAGGTTAAAGGGTTAGGTGCTAGGTTAGGGGAAGGGTTAGCTAAAAGGGTTATGGGAAGGGTTAGCTATCATGCTAAGTAGTTGCAAAGTGTTGTAGCTAAAAAGTAGTCAGTAGTTGGAAAGTTGCTAAAATGCTAAAGTTGTCCTTGATGAGAATCGAACATGCATCCTTTGGGTTGCTAGACGTTCATGGTATACACCCACCCATCCCTCATTTTGGGTAACTCTACGTTAACATATCATACTAATTTGAGTGTCCCGAATTTCCGTTTACTATGTTACATCTAGTCTGAGTCCCGGCTGAAAACTACGTTACCTGCTGCACATGTTTGTCCACTCCAAAATAATTCCAGCATCTAAACAGTTGCACTGTGCACCAGCTCCATTTGATGAATGGAAAGAGACATGTGTTACAAAACACCAGAAAGTGTAATGACATGCGGTGATGGTCATTGGGTCTACACTCTTGTAGCCTGAATGAATTGATGCGTCTTGCTGACAAAATTACATTTGTTTTTGTAGAAAGAAAAGTTGGGACACCAAAAAAGGGGCTGAAATACAGGACTGTCCAGGGATGACAAGTGCAGCAAAAGGGGAAAAAATGGTTTAAACTAGTCCTTGCATGCATAGCTCTGTCTATGAATTTAAGAGTGGTTACACTTCTCCAGCCCCATGGTCTAGATTTAAAAAGGGAGTGTTACCCTGTATGGTCTTCAGCGCACTTAATGTTGTACATGGTGTCATACTGCCCCCTACCTCAAACAAAGAGGTCATACAAGCAGGAGTATATTATGCAGTGTGTTGTATGTAAAGAGGAACATATGAGCACTGTATCAAAGGTAATTAGGACTATAGTGGTGTTTAGCTGAGAAAATGTATTCTGACCATAGGGCTGTAAAAAGCAACACCCAGCACTGTAGGTCCCTCTCACTTTACTACCATGCTGCTCTACAACTGTTGATCTCAACTGCCAGTTCTGTTCAAATGAGTGTCCTTACCATAGAGATCTAATTATATGGTCATTACCTACTTTGCTAGTACAGACTGGGATATGTCCCGGGATTCATCCGATAGCATTGAGGAGTTTACCACAAGAGTCACAGGCTTCATCAATAAGTGCACATCTCCACAGTGACTATATGTATCCAAACCAAAAACCAGAGCTACCACTTACAAGGAGCGGGACATGGACACATGCAAGAAAGCCCGCTAGGACCTCCAACGAGACATTGAACATGCAAAAGGACAATGTAGGAGGAAGGTGAAATCCTATTACACACGACTTCAAAGCTCGTTGTATGTGGCAGGGCTTGTCACATACTATAATGGATTAAAAAAGGAAACACAGCCGTGAGCTGCCCAGTGACACAAAACTCCCAAACCAGCTAACTTTTATGCTCGCTTCGAGGAATACAACACGTCTTGCGGGAAAGCCCTTATCTTTCAAGCTCTCCTGGTCCCAGTCTGTAATCACAACATGTTTCAAGCTGACCATCATTGTCCCTGTTCCCAAGGGCTCCAAGGAAACCTGCCTAAATCTCTATTGACCTGTAGCACTTACATCTGTAATTATGAAGTGCTTTGAAAGGCTGGTCATGACACACATCAACACCATCCTCTCAGACATCCTGGATCCACTTGCAAACCTCGCAAACCACCCCAACAGATCCACTGATGACGCAATCTCAATTGTACTTCACACTACCCTCTCCAACCTGGACAAGAGGGGAAATAACTAATGTATGTGAGAATGCCGTTCATAGACTACAGCTTCGCATTCAACAGCATAGTCCCCTCCAAGTTTGCCGATGACACAACGGTGGTAGGCTTGATCACCGACGGCAACAAGAAAGCCTACAGGGAAGAGGTCAAAGATTTAGCAGTGTGGTGCCAGGACAACAACCTCTCCCTCAACGTCAGTAAGACCAAGGAGCTGATCATTGACTATAGGAGGGGAGAGCACATCGACATCCACATTAACGGGCTGTAGTGGAACGGGTCGAGAGCTTCAAGTTCCTTGCTGTCCAAGTCACTAAGGACCTTTTTTTTTATATACACATCTTTTTTAAATGTATTTTCCACTAACCCTACCAACCCTCTCCTAATTGGAGTAAACTAATGAATAACAACACTTAGGCTTCAACTTCCAGCTTATACATACTATATACACTGCTCAAAAAAATAAAGGGAACACTTAAACAACACAATGTAACTCCAAGTCAATCACACTTCTGTGAAATCAAACTGTCCACTTAGGAAGCAACACTGATTGACAATATATTTCACATGCTGTTGTGCAAATGGAATAGACAACAGGTGGAAATGATAGGCAATTAGCAAGACACCCCCAATAAAGGAGTGGTTCTGCAGGTGGTGACCACAGAACACTTCTCAGTTCCTAAGCTTCCTGGCTGATGTTTTGGTCACTTTTGAATGCTGGCGGTGCTTTCACTCTAGTGGTAGCATGAGACGGAGTCTACAACCCACACAAGTGGCTCAGGTAGTGCAGCTCATCCAGGATGGCACATCAATGCGAGCTGTGGCAAGAAGGTTTGCTGTGTCTGTCAGCGTAGTGTCCAGAGCATGGAAGCTCTATCAGGAGACAGGCCAGTACATCAGGAGACGTGTAGGAGGCCATAGGAGGGCAACAACCCAGCAGCAGGACCGCTACCTCCGCCTTTGTGCAAGGAGGAGCAGGAGGAGCACTGCCAGAGCCCTGCAAAATGACCTCCAGCAGGCCACAAATGTGCATGTGTCTGCTCAAACGGTCAGAAACAGACTCCATGAGGGTGGTATGAGGGCCCGACGTCCACAGGTGGGGGTTGTGCTTACAGCCCGTGCAGGACGTTTGGAATTTGCCAGAGAACACCAAGATTGGCAAATTCGCCACTGGCGCCCTGTGCTCTTCACAGATGAAAGCAGGTTCACACTGAGCACATGACAGACGTGACAGAATCTGGAGACGCCGTGGAGAACGTTCTGCTGCCTGCAACATCCTCCAGCATGACCAGTTTGGAGGTGGGTCAGTCATGGTGTGGGGTGGCATTTCTTTGGGGGGGCGCACAGCCCTCCATGTGCTCGCCAGAGGTAACCTGACTGCCATTAGGTACCGAGATGAGAACCTCAGACCCCTTGTGAGACCATATGCTGGTGCGGTTGGCCCTGGGTTCCTCCTAATGCAAGACAATGCTAGACCTCATGTGGCTGGAGTGTGTCAGCAGTTCCTGCAAGAGGAAGGCATTGATGCTATGGACTGGCCCGCCCTTTCCCCAGACCTGAATACAATTGAGCACATCTGGGACATCATGTCTCGCTCCATCCACCAACGCCACGCCACGTTGCACCACAGACTGTCCAGCAATTGGCGGATGCTTTAGTCCAGGTCTGGGAGGAGATCCCTCAGGAGACCATCCGCCACCTCATCAGGAGCATGCCCAGGCATTGTAGGGAGGTCATACAGGCACATGGAGGCCACACACACTACTGAGCCTCATTTTGACTTGTTTTAAGGACATTACATCAAAGTTGGATCAGCCTGTAGTGTGGTTTTCCACTTTCATTTTGAGTGTGACTCCAAATCCAGACCTCCATGGGTTGATAAATTAGATTTCCATTGATAATTTTTGTGTGATTGTGTCGTCAGCACATTCAACTATGTAAAGAAAAAAGTATTTAATAAGAATATTTCATTCATTCAGATCTAGGATGTGTTATTTTAGTGTTCCCTTTATTTTTTTGAGCAGTGTATATATTTTACAGACACAATCTATTTTACAATAGTTATTTGTTTGTCTTTACTCCTATCCTTCTGCTACTCTCAACCCCTGAAGATCATCCAGTTTGATTTATATTTGCCATATATTTTTCAACTGTGCTGTTTCACAAAAGTTCGAACCTAATGTACATTTTACATTAGTTATCGTGTTATTAGTCCCACTCAACCCCTCCCATCTATCACCATCTATATTGGATTTCTATTTGCCTTATATTTTTCAACTGTGCTGTTTCACAAAGGTTCTGAACCTTTCTACTCTCATAGTTTTTACAGATTGTAAATTAAAGATTGTTATTACTAAAGGTATTATTATATTATTGATCAATTGACTATGACTTTTCAAATCACCCAGTAGTGCAATCTGCAGAGTTAGCTCCAGGTAAATGTTACAATTCTTCAGCCATTCCTGGACTGTCACTCTGCTACCGTCCGGCAACAGTACGGGAGGATCGGCTCTCGGACCAACAGGCTTCGTGAGAGCTTCTTCTCCCAAGCCATAAGACTTTTAAACAGTTGTGTAAAAAGTATCCAATTGTCAGACTTGAGTAAAAGTAAAGATACAGTACCTTAATAGAAAATGACTAAAGTAAAAGTGAAAGTCACCCAGTAAAATATTACTTGAGTAAAAGTATTTGGTTTTAAATATACTAAAGTATGAAAAGTACATGGAATTCCTAAAATATACTTAAGTATCTGTAACGGCATTCATAGGAAGAAGGTGAGGACCAAGGTGCAGCATGGTACGTGTTCATATTATTTATTCAAAACTGAACACTAAATAACAAAAGGAATAACCGAAACAGTTCTGACAGGCGATACAAACACTCAACAGAAAACAACTACCCACAAAAACCCAGTGGGAAAAGGTTACCTAAGTATGGTTCTCAATCAGAGACAACGATGGACAGCTGCCTCTGATTGAGAACCACACGACCAAACAACAAAGAAATATAAAACATAGAAAATGAACATAGAATGCCCACCCTAGTCACACCCTGGCCTAACCAAAATAGAGAATTAAAAGCCTCTCTATGGCCAGGGCGTGACAGTATAATTTCAAATTCCTTCTATTAAGCAAACCAGATGGCAAAGCAGACAGATAGTCAGGGGCACACTCCAACACAAATGAAGCATGTGTTTAGTGAATCCCCCAGATCAGAAGTGGTAGGGATGACAAGGGATGTTCTCTTGATAAGTGTGTGAATTAGACAATGTTCCTGTACTGTAAGCATTCAAAATGTAACGAGTACTTTTGGGTGCCAGGGAAAATGTGTAGATTAAAAAGTATATTTTCTTTAGGAATGTAGTGAAGTAAATGTTGTACAAAATATAAATAGTATAGTAAAGTACAGATACGCCAAAAAACGACTTATGTAAAAATACTTGAAAGTACTATTTAAGTACTTTACACCACTACTTTCAAATAGCTACTGGACTGATAAATAGTCAATTAATGGTTACCCGGACTATCTTGCACTGACCGTACACACAAACACTCACTAGATTATACACGCTATATACACTATATACAAAAGCATGTGGACACTGCTTCAAATTAGTGAATTCGGCTATTTCAGCCACACACGTTGCTGATAGGTGTATAAAATCGAGCACACAGCTATGCAATCTTCATAGACAAACATTGACAGTAGAATGGCCTTACTGAAGAGCTCAGTGACTTTCAACCTGGCACCGTCATAGGATGCCACATTTCCAACAAGTCAATTCATCAAATTTCTGCCTTGCTAGAGCTGCCCCGGTCAACTGTAAGTGCTGTTTTTGTGAAGTGGAAACGTCCAGGAGCAACAACGGCTCAGCCCTGAAGTGGTAGGCCACACAAGCTCACAGAACAGGACTGCTGAGTGCTGAAGCATGTAGCACGTAAAAATGGTTTGTCCTCGGTTGCAATACTCACTACCGAGTTCTACACTGCCTCTGGAAGCAACATCAGCACAATAACTGTTTGTCAGGAGCTTCATGAAATGGGTTTCCATGGCCAAGCAGCCACACAAGTTTACGATCACCATGTGCAATGCGTTAGGCTCGCCGCCATTGTACTCTGGAGCAGTGGAAGCACGTTCTCTGGAGTGATCAATCACGCTTCTCCATCTGGCAGTCCGGCGGATGAATCTGGGTTTGGCTGATGCCAGGAGAACGCTACCTGCCTCAATGCATAGTGCCAACTGTAAAGTTTGGTGGGGAAAGAATTATGGTCTGGGTTGTATTTCATGGCTCGGGCTAGGCCCCTTAGTTCCAGTGAAGGGAAATCTTAATGCTACAGCATACAATTACATTCTAGACAATTTTGTGCTTTTAAATTTGTGGCAACCGTTTGGGGAAGGCCCTTTGCTGTTTCAGCATGACAATACCCATGTGCAGAAAGCGAGGTCCATACAGAAATGATTTGTCGAGATCGGTGTAGAAGAACTTGACTGGCATGCACAGAGCCCTGACGTCAGCCCCATTGAACACCTTTGGGGTGAATTGGAACGCCAACTTCGAGCCGGGCTTAATCGCCCAACATCTGTGCCCAACCTCACTAATGCTCTTGTGGAGCAAGTCCCCGCGGCAATGTTCCAACATCTAGTGGAAATCTGTCCCAGAAGAGTGGAGGCTGTTATGGCAGCAAAGGGGGGACCAACTCTGTATTAATGCCCATGATTTTGGAATGAGATGTTCGACGAGCAGTTGTCCAAATATTTTGAGTCATCTAGTGTACGTACACACTCACACACACCACTTTGGCACTCCCACACAAACCCCCACACGCACATACAGTACCAGTCAAAAGTTTGGACACACCTACTCATTCAAGAGTTTTTCTTTATTTTCAGAATTTTCTACATTGTAGAACAATAGTAAATAACACATATGGAATGATGCAGTTAGCAAAAAAGTGTTAAACAAATCAAAATGTATTTTTGATTTTAGATTCTTCAAAGTAGCCTTTCATTGTAAAGTCTACACCATTTGTATTCGGCCCATGTGGTATAAAATGTGCTACTTTTTTTTGTTACCATACATCTAAAATGTTCTAAAATCAGATGCAGCCATCATCTGTTTTAGCTTTGATCTCTCTATAGGCTATGTCTGTGTCCTGACTGCAGACCTCTCATGTCAAACTGATACATCCTGATAGCTGGTTATATTTATGAATGATAACAGTTTTAGATTTCACATTTCTATCTATACTCTATACTGAGGCCATAGGACTGAGACTAATGGAGTAGACTATACTTGTAAGACCACATGGTGGCAAATTTATCTACTTAACTGTTATCACAAAGTTTTAAAAAACTGAATCGATCCTAATTCAATGGACCAGTAATTGTGTTTAGGTACAGGCATATTTGGAGGAACAAAATGTGGGTTAAGGGTTTGGATATTGGGCTGATCTAAAATTAATCGGTGTCAATAAAGCATGACCTTATGACCCTTCAGACTATAGGCCTACTGCCAATGATTCATACAACAAACAAAAACAAATGTGAATCACAAAATGCTAGACCTATTCTGTATTGATATACTATTGACCAGACATTGCCCATGGGCACCCAATTTGGAACCCACGGGGTGTGCAGGATTTTCAGCCAAGTATTATATCAAAACACCTGATTACACTAACTAGGCAATAACTTTCATGCTTGACTCCGGTATGGTAGTGCTAGTGTAACATCTATTCAAACCACAGGTTCTAGGCCCATTAAAGCAGGCCTATAGGGAACAGTCTGAGGCAGATATAAAAATAAAAATACACTTTTTTAATTTTTTATTCAGGTATATGATTTGCTTTTTTGAAATAGGATCTTACTGGTTCTGAAGGTCTGATTCAATAGTATAGGCCTGCTGGACTCCCATCTGATGTTCTCCAAACACATGGAGTAACCTGCAACCAACTGAAAACAAAATGCATTAATGCATAACTTTACACAATTTAATTAGGATTTTGAATAAACAAACATTGATGATAAAGTTAATATACCTTGTGAGCACATTTGACAACACCCCAAATAGCATGGTCCCAAAACGTTTGCCTTCAAAGAAATATACACTTGTGCAGCAATGACCCAATACACTCTGCATAGGTCATAAGATCTTATCTAAACACTAAACCGGTGTAGCCTGGGCGATTTAATCAACTAATTAGGGTCCCCTGGGAAACAGTTCCTACCCTGTCTGAAACAAAAGTATGCAGCCCAGGCCTGTAGCCTACTAGTGCCTGTAGCCTACCACTTTTCAACCTTCAACCTTTTCAACACTACTTGAGCAAAAGTCTAAAAGTATTTGGTTTAAATACACTTAAGTATCAAAAGTAAATGTAATTGCTCAAATATACTTAAGTATCAAAAGTAAATGTAATTGCTCAAATATACTTAAGTATCAAAAGTAAAAGCAAAGCTATAAATGGGGCGGGGGTAGGTTGACCTCAGGTCTCCCCACTGGAAGCCCAAGGTAGAGGGAGCTGGGGAATCTATTAAATAGCACTCCTCTAACTTTGTACAGTACTAATGCAATTAATACAATCAGCCACACTACAAAATACTACCAAATAAACCACAATTCATTCATACCACTGTGAATACAGTATATAGTTGAATTTTTTTTCTGGTTTGTGCGAAATCGTTAATAATATAAAACCAGTCTGCACACCACCAAGGTGAATTGGTTTAGTCTTGACTCTTGGTTGACAGTGTTGGGGAATGGTTAATGTATTGATGCTGGAGTGTCAAATCAACGCAAATTTGATTCTATTTGTCTTTGTTACTTGGGGGTTCGCCTAGGGAGCTATACAAGCTAGAACCGCCACTGACCAGGGACACACTCCAACACTTAGACATAAGCATTTGTGTTTAATGAGTCCGCCAGATCAGAGGCAGTAGGGATGACCAGGGATGTTCTCTTGATAAGTGTGTCAGAGAAAATGTAGGGAGTAAATACATTATTTTCATTAGAAATGTGGTGAAGTATCAGTGATGGTGCCGGAGGGAGGGGCTGCCGTCTTCTCAGCTCTTAACCAGCCATACTATTTTGTTTGTTTTTTTGCGTTGTTCTTAACTTGTTTTGTACATTTGTTCTGGACATCAGTACTGCGATTGCTCACCTCAAACTGGAGGAAGAGTTCTTCAATGAGTTGGACGGGAGGGATATAATACGGACACCCGACCAGGCCCAGATCCCCGTTATTCGCTGGAGAAGGAAACTGAGATTTCTCGGAAAGAGATCAGGTTGCCTTGTGAGGATCAGGCGACAAGTGGCTAATCTGCCATTGACTTCCGTCCTGCTAGCTAACGTTCAATCACTGGAAAATAAATAGGAAGAACTGAAAGTATGTTTATCCTACCAATGGGACATTCAAAACTGTAATATCTTATGTTTCAACGAGTCGTGCTGAACAACGACATTAAAAACATACAGCTGGTGGGTTATACGCTCTATCGGCAGGACAGAACAGCAGACTCTGGTAAGACACAGGGCAGGGGCCTATGCATTTATGTAAACAACAGCTGGTGCACAATATCTAAGGAAGTCTTGAGGTTTTGCTCGCCTGAGGTAGAGTAACTCATGATAAGCTCTAAACCACACTATCTACCTAGAGAGCTTTCATCTGTATTTTTCGTAGCTTTCTACATACCATCACAGACCGATGTTGGCACTAAAACTGCACTCAATGAGCTGTATACCGCCATAAGCAAACAGGAAAACGCTCATCCAGAGGCGGCGCTAATAGTCGCTGGGGACTTTCATGCAGGGAAACTTAAATTAGCTTCTATCAGCATGTTAAATGTGCAACCAGAGGGAAAACTATTCTAGACCACATTTACTCCACACACAGAGACGTGTAAAAAGTTCTCCCTTGTCCTCCATTTGGCAAATCTGACCATAATTCTATCCTCCTGATTCCTGCTTACAAGCAAAAATTAAAGCTGGAAGCAACAGTGACTCGGTCTATAAAAAAGTGGTCAGATGAAGCAGAAGCAAAACGACAGGACTGTTTTGCTAGCATAGACTGGAATATGTTCCATGATTCTTCCGATGGCATTGAGGAGTACACAACATCAGTCACTGGCTTTATCAATAAGTGCATCGAGGACGTCGTCCCCACAGTGACTGTATGTACATAACCCAACCAGAAGCCATGGATTATAGGCAACATTCGCACCGAGCTAAAGGGTAGAGCTGCCGCATTCAAGGTGTGGGACTCTAACCCGGAAGCTTATAAGAAATCCCTCTATGCCCTCCGACGAACCATCAAACAGGCAAAGTGTCAATACAGACTAAGATCAAATCGTACTACACTGGCTCCGACGCTCGTCGGATGTGGCAGGGCCTGGAAAACTACTACAGACTACAAAGAGAAGCACAGCCGAGAGCTGCCCAGTGACAAAAGCTTAACAGACGAGCTAAATAATTTCTATGCTCGCTTCGAGGCAATCAACACTGAAACATGCATGAGAGCATCAGCTGTTCGGGACGACTGTGTGATCACTCTCTCTGCATCCGATGTGAGTAAGACCTTTAAACAGGTCACCCTTCACAAGTCCGCAGGGCCGGACGGATAACCAGGATGTGTACTCCGAGCATGCGCTGACCAACTAGCAAGTGTCTTAACTGACATTTTCAACCTCTACCTGTCTGAATCTGCAGTACCAACATGTTTCAAGCAGTCCAACATATTCCCTGTGCCCAAGAACACTAAGGTAACCTGCCTAACCTGCCTAAACTACCAACCCGTAGCACTCACGTCTGTAGGCATGAAATGCTTTGAAATGCTGGTCATGGCTCACATCAACACCATTATCCCAGAAACCCTAGACCCACTCCAATTTATATACCGCCCCAACAGATCCACAGATGATGCAATCTCTATTGCAAGCCACACTGCCCTTTCACACCTGGACAAAAGGAACACCTATGTGAGAATGCTATTTATTGGCTACAGCTCAGCGATCAACACCATAGTGCCCGCAGAGCTCATCAATAAGCTAAGGACCCTGGGACTAAACACCTCCCTCTGCAACTGGATCCTGGACTTCCTGACAGACCGCCCCCAGGTGGTAATGGTAGGTAACAAAACATCTGCCACGCTGATCCTCAACACGGAGCCCCTCAGGGTTGCATGCTCAGTCCCCTCCTGTCATCCCTGTTAACTCATGACTGCATGGCCAGGAACGACTCCAACACCATCATTAAGTTTGCTGATGACACAACAGTGGTAGGCCTGATCACCGATAACAATGAGACCGCGTATAGGGAGGAGGTCAGAGACCTGACCGTGAGGTGCAAGGATAACAATCTCTCCTCAACGTGATCAAGACTAAGGAGATGATTGTGGACTAGAGGAAAAGGAGGACCGAGCACGCACCCATTCTCATCGATGGGGCTGTAGTCGAGCAGGTTGAGAGCTTCAAGTTCCCTAGAGTCCAAATTACCAACAAACTAACATGGTCCAAGCACACCAAGACAGTTGTGAAGAAGGCACGACAAAACCTATTCCCCTCAGGAGACTGAAAAGATTTGGCATGGGTTCTCAGATCCTCAAAAGGTTCTACAGCTGCACCACTGAGCGCATCCTGATGGGTTGCTCACTGCCTGGTATGGCAACTGCTCAGCCTCCGACCGCAAGGTACTACAGAAGGTAGTGTGAACGGCCCAGTACATCACTGGGGCCAAGCTTCCTGCTATCCAGGACCTCTATACTAGGCGGTGTCAGAGGAGGGTCCCTAAAGAATAGTCAATGACTCCAACCACCCTAGTCATAGACTGTTCTCTCTGCTACCGCATAGCAAGTGGTACCGGAGTGCCAAGTCTAGGTCCAAGAGGCTCCTAAATAGCTCCAACGTCCAAGCCATAAGACTCACGAACAGCTAATCAAATGGCTTTCTATGCATAGTTACTTTAATAACTCTACCTTCATGTGCATATTACCTCAATTACCTCGACACCGGTGCACCCACACATTGACTCGGTACCACCGGTACCCCCTCTATTGTTTTTTTCTGCTGCTCTTTAATCATTTGTTGTTCTTATCGCTTACTTTTTGGGGGGTATTTTCTTAAAACTGCATTGTTGGTTAATTAAGGGCTTGCAAGTAAGCAGGTCTACCTGTTGTATTTGGTGCATGTGACTAATACAATTTGATTTGGTTTGAAGTGAAAGTAGTTGGCAAAAATATAAATATTAAAGTAAAATACAGATACCCAAAAAAAACGACTTATGATATGATTAATATGAGGCTGACAAGTGGCGGAATTGCCCTTTAAATCACAAGGCCTACTGCAGTCCGTTCCACAGGATGAGATCAGAGTTCCACATTTTAGAAGTAACCGATACACTTTACCGTATTTATTAAATGCCCATATTCTTCCGCAGGGTCAGGGAGTATTTTCAAGAAATTGTTTTATAAACCTATGGATATTGCATTTAACCTCATTTGCAGTTTTGATTTCTAATACAAGTGAAAATAGTAAAATATTATTAGAAACCATTACATCTCCAAGTGTATCGCTTCGATTTATGCAACGATATTTTCGACCTATATTTTTGGGAGTCCTACAGTCGGGAGTTATTATTTTGTGTCACTTAAACATGGCCACCGTAAAGAGTACGATACAACTTTAATTATTTTTACCAGGTAGAACTCGCCATTTCGTGTTTTTTGACATAGCTAGAGTAAAAAAAGTGTTTTTGTTTATCTGAACACTCGTGTTAGTGTTTCCGGCTCGCCAGCTGAGGCGTCTTTCTGCCGCGGCTGAACAAAATAGAACCAGTTGGCAACGCTCGTGAGCCAGCGAGCTAGCTCGAGGAACTAGCCTTTGCATCGGTTATTTTTGTCCAAAGCATTGGCTTTCTCGTGAAGATTTTGTGATTTTTTTTTTGAAGAAGAAGACTACTTGGAATTTGTACCTGTTTTGGATTATGGATATTGGCTACATCTTCCCCCTATAATAATAGTTAGTAAAAGGATTAAGTGTGGCAGTTAGCTGAACATTTTATTTGTGCGACGACAGCTGTCATTTGGAGAAAAGAAAGTGATCCATCATGCGTTTGCAATGAAGCTGATCTCTACTGGATTTACATTTTGCATCCTTTTTTCAAATGGGTGATGTTAAACATCGGATTATTGGTGTATGCGTTCATGCTTTGTTTTTAACAGCGGTGGGATTGCTTTCGTAGCTAACATTGGCGTGGCCACCTAGCTAGTTAGCTACTTCTCGTACAGAACAGAAGACTGAGCTAGCTAACTTATCTAACGTTAACTAGCTGAGTGACAGTTGGCGATATCATTATTCCTCACAAATACACTACAAAGTGATATAACTATATATCTCTTACAATTTTGGACATGAAGAAGATAACCTACTATTCATAATTTTGAAGGTAAGTTATTTTAGCTAGCTATTTCATGTACTCGCTTGCTACATAATTCTCGGATTTGCAGCGGCCGCTCGAGCCTAGTGTTTTTCCGCCGCCTTGTTTGGTCCGTTCTTCGACACAGCGAATCAGCCAAACTAGACGAATTTCTGCTAGAAAATACATTTAGACACGTAAATGCTTCAGCTGTGGCTAAATGCAAGGCTAACGTGTGCCATGAATCACCGCTGTTGATTCTGTATACTGTAATGTTATGTAGCTAGCGAACCTGTTAGCTAACAACTAGAAGTTGACCAGCTAAGTTAGCTACGCTCGTTTTGATCTCTGTATATTTATTTTGGAGGTCGTCTCATACAAAACACAATGCTAACTAAACTAGATAACCATCTAGTTTACTAGATAGCTATCTACATAGTTGGTAAACTTTTGTATTTGGGAAATGTAGCGAGTTAGCTCTAGCTAGTTGATTTGCTAGCCAAAACCTTTTATCCACACGCTAGTTAGCTAACGTTAGCTACCGGATAGGTAGCTGTGGAATCATGCATGACTTCTAAAGTGACTTCACTTTGAAGTTTAATGTTAGCTAATTGTTAACTATCAGGCAGCCTTGGATATCAACACTATGTAGATGTTGACTAACGCTAACTCCCATTTTCAACGGCTCAGCTAAATTAGCTAATGGTAGCTACCTACCGTTTTTAGCTAACTTGTCTTTCAGATACTTTGGCTGGCGATATAGGCAGTTGCATCCCATTTATCATTAATCAAATACCCTGATCATCATCTTATGTCTCTGTATCCCACAAAGTGGGATATCACTAGTCTATTAGTAGGCACATCATATTGTTACTCATTTGCAATGCCATGCAATAGCCTAACAAAGACTACAAAGAACCTAGGATGGCTGGCTAGCTGGTTAGCTTGTTTTGGCTGACTTGAGCATGCAGTTGCTTTGTGCTGTACGCTAGTTTAACAAAGGTAGCTAGCTAGCCCAGTGTGTCTGGGGGTACCCAACTGTGCCCACTGCCTTATGAAACCAATGTTCTTCCATGCTAATGTAGTTCTTTGTAGAAGCTGATTTGAAACATTAAGATACACTTTAAAGTGAATATATTTATTCTGTTTACTATAATTGGTCACTACACTTTATTTTATTCCACTTTTTTTATCCAGTCATTGATCTACTTCACGCCCCAGCTTTTCGCCACCCACTTGTGCCTCCTCCTTATGGTCATAGTCTGAGTAGGGCTATAGTGAATCTTTCTTTCCAGAATCCATACTTTATCTATTTGTTATGTTTGTAACCTGTACTTGTTCAAACTTGCTGTCAAGCCTATTGCTCTATAGGCAGACAAGGGAACATAATGTATCATCCTACTTGCTTGTGTATGACAAAGACCACATTAAGGGCTGCTGTGATTACCTTTCGGAAGAATGGAATATAGACGTTAGGCAATTGGCTTACTAAAGACCATCCAATCAAGGGGGCTCATCTAGGGTCTACATATTTTGCAGCAACCTACACGATTTTGAACAACCCCATGCTCAATTTGTTGATACTGTGTCATTTATGTTTTTTCTCTCCCATTGACTCCATCTAGTCTTAGCTGAACTTCCCACACAAAGACGGCATTGGATGCCACAAGAGGTCAAATGTAGACTCAGTCACAGAATAACATCAAGCTGTGTTTTGGAAAAGACTCCGCTCTCACATAGGTAGCTAGTTCATTACAATCTCAAAATCAGTGCAAGGTCCCCCTGATGACACAGCAGTATACTGTGCAGTGGAGGGATGGATCCTGGTCATGGCTAGCAGGAATGCATATAATGTCAAATAAGGCACTTCTGGCATTAGCTGCATCCTGTCTAGTCAACCATGGATCCGGTGTAGTAGGCTAGTTCCAGGAAGAGACAGTGTGCCGGAAGAGAGTCTCCCATTGGCAGTGTCCCTCAACTGTCTGAGAGAACAGGGTGTCAGACAAGCCCATAAAAAAATTGGGATGACATCATCTTCAACAGACAGTCAGGCAGGCTGAGCTGAAAAGTCAATACACTTATGACTTTTTGTTCTCAGTGTTTGTCAAAAAACAAATATGCCTACTGGTTTATACAGTGTGTCCTCTCATACTGTTACAATATGATACTGAACAGAGAACCACAGTGGAGCAAACTAATTAATCCACTGTGGAACAAACAAATAGAGCAGGCTTATTTCAGTGGTAAGTAGAGGCAACTTCGGAGTCTGATAGGAGAGGAATGCAAGAACACAAGCAAGACATCGAAGGACGAACGATCATCCAGACAGAGACATGAGGTCACAGTGTGGTGGTAGGTAGCTCAGGAAAGGAGAGAGTAGGTATGTGAACTTTTACATTGATAACACTGTCGAATAGGTTGAACATTGCTTCAGCTGATAAGTGATTTTGAAGGACACGTAGAAAGGTCAGAGGTAAGTTTTAGGCATTTCCTCGAGTATCATATCTGGAAAAAGATATGCCACCCCTGTTTTGGTAATAAGCTGAGGGATGGGCCTGGAGAAATGTAACCACTATCAAATTCAAAGAGTCAGTTCTGGCACCCATAGCTATGACAAATGTGTTTTAACCATGTTTAGATTTATACTGAAGAAAAATATAAATGCAACAATTTTAAAGATTTTACTGTATTACAGTTCATATGAAGAAATCAGTCCATGTATTTCACAAGATTGGGAATACAGATATGCATCATAAAAAAAGTAGGGGTGTGGATCAGAACCAGTCCTCATCTCCTTCGTATAGAGTTGATCAGGATGTTGATTGTGGAATGTTGTCCCACTCCTCTTCAATGGCTGTGCGAAGTTGTTGGGAACTGGAACACGAGCATCCAGGGCATTCCAAATGTGCCCAATGGGTGACATGTCTGGTGATTGATGCAGGCCATGGAAGAACATTTTCAGCTTCCAGGAATTATGAACAGATGCATGCGACATGGGGCCATGCGTTATCATGCTGAAACATGAGGTGATGGCGACTGATGAATGGCACGGCAATGGGCCTCAGGATCTCATCACGGTATTTCTGTACATTCAAATTGCCATCATATAAAATGCAATTGTGCTTGTTGTCTGTACTAATGCCTACCCATATTGTAATCCCACTGCCACCATGGGGCACTCTGTTCACAAAGTTGACATTAGCAATCTGCTCGCGCACACAATGCCATACACGTGGTCTGCGGTTGTGAGGCCAGTTGGACATACTGCCAAATTTTCTAAAATGACATTGGAGGTGGCTTACGGTAGAGAAATTAACATTGAATTATCTGGCAACAGCTCTGGTGGACATTCCTATAGTCAGCATGCCAATTGCATGCTACCTCAACTTGAGTTATCTGTGTCATTGTGTTGTGACAAAACGGCATGTTTTAGTGACTGTTTATTGTCCCCACCACAACGTGCCTCTGTGTAATGGTTGTGCTGTTTAATCAGCTTCTTGATATGCTTCACCTGTCAGGTGGATGGGTTATCTTGGCAAAATATGAATGATCACTAACAGGGATGTAAACAAATTTGTGCACAATATTTGGGAAATATACTTTTTGTGCGTATGGAAAATGTTTATTTCAGCCCATGAAACATGGGACCAACACTATGTTGCGTTTCATATTTTTGTTCTGTGTACTTTGTTTACAAACATTGGAGTAAAATAAGGTTATATTTTGGGTTCTGATGGGATACGACAGTTGAGGCATTTAAGTTCTGTTCTTCAAGAATGAATGGGTACATTAATTTATGTCTAAAAATGGAAGAGCATCTGCAGATTGACCCTTTTTTAATAATCAATTGTGTAGAATAGATTCAACATTTGATCAAGGCAATGTGATAACTTGTCCGGCACATCTTATTCATACACTGATTCCAAAGTACGTCAAGTAACCAAACCACATATTCAAACAGGCATGATTTTGCACTGATGCCTCTCTCTCCTTCCCTTCGAGAAGAATGTCATCAGAGGATAAGACTGTGGAGCCCTCTGACCAGGGACCCTCGCTGCCCTCCGGCAGTGCAGGGGCCACGTCCACAGGAAGCCCTGCCCAGACAGACAAGCGCCCCAGGGGCAGGCCGCGCAAGGATGCTGCCACCACCACCACCACCATTGCACCCCAGGCGCCACCCACATCCAAGACCAGGAAGAAGTATGTTGTTTACCCTCCATATCTTCACAATCCTATTGGTAATTTACAGTGCACATAGACTTGCCTGAGTCATCACAAACACTATAAGTCATTCTTCTGTGAACTTAGTCTGCGTTTTGTTTGTGGTGTTTGAACTGGAAGCTATTCAAGTGGCTATAGAGCCCCACAGTGGAGGTGTCATAATACCCATAAAACCTAGCGGCCAAACGGAAACGGTTCCAATTGTTTTTCCACCATTACTTTTTCCTCATACGGGATTTTAGAAATACTTAAAATAAGGGCTGTGTTTCGTGTAAGCTTACCCTGGCGTGACTTTTTGATAACCATGTAAATGTCTCTCAGGCAAGCTGACACTTATCAATATATTCGTCTCTATATTTGCTCAGATTTGAAAATGGTAATTAGCATAAAATTAGACGTCGTGCAAAACTGCAAATCCCTGCAAGCTCCTGCATGTCATCTCTAGCTGACCCCTTTGCTAACAGGTATTCTGTCAATTTAAAGAAATGTAGCCAATTTATTAATTACTACATTTGAATTAACATTAGATAGTTAATCCAAATATTCTTACCTTTGCCTCGATTCGGCAGTCTCACCCATATCATCATAGTATTTGTAGTTCTTTATGATATGCTAATTACCTTCTACTATGGCTTTCATTTTTGCGGTGTAATCACAGGCGAATATATTGATCAAAGTCACCTTGTCCTAGAGAGATTTACACTTATCAAAACGTCACATCAGGGTAAGCGTACACGAAACACAGCTCTTATTGTAAGTGTTTCTAAAATCCCTTATGGGAAGAATGAATGGTAGAAAGACGATTGGAACCATTTCCCAGTTTAACCTCTAGGTTTTATGGGTGTTATGACTCATACTGTGGTGTTCTATTCCCCTTCCCCAAAATGTGTTTAAACATTACACAGATACTATCCAAATCTGTTCATCAGGCAAAGATCTCATTTTTCAGACCGTTATTCAGAGCTACTCTATGCATAGGGGGCTAAACACATTTATAAATACAGGTAACTCAAGCACAAACCCTTTCCACGGTTTTATTGTATGCAGCAGTACCAACCTGCCTCATTTGTTATATCCATGGCAACACATAATGCAGCTCAGAGAGCTGAGCTGTGTAATATGATGCCTACAATTGATCTAACTCTGACTAATTTGATCTGGGGTCACCATATTAGGATATCAAGGAGATGGTGTGTGTGAGCAATCTATTATCAATCAATCATCCAAATTATATGTTTATGCCATGGCTATAAGGACAGCCGAGACAATTCCCGGTCTAGGTCGAATTAGCTGATAGGTTGGTTGGTGGGAGTGGCAAAGCATGGGTGTAGGTCAACATGTCATTTGGCCCATTATTTATAGCATGCAAGTGATCCAAGGAATACATAGCCTATGCCTGCTATATGGTTGGGCTGTATTTCCCAGCATGCGCTGACGTCCTCACTTGGTTCTTTCCAAGGTCTCCCTTGTTCCAGAATCAAGCAGTGGACGGCTGGTCAGGTTCAGTGTGTTATTATGGTCAGTTGGGTTTGTATGCGAGAGAGTGCATCAGTTTTCTGGGACACTCTTGGTGGTGATAATGCTAAAGACCCATGGGACGGTAGAGGGAAGTATGCATTATTACCGATACTTGCGTCTCAGGCAGCACCTTTCATCGAGGGGGAGGGGAAGCTTGCTGTATACATCTCAGATGACTCAATACTAGCATGTTGTTTTTGTAAGAAGAGTAAGATTTGAAGTGTTCATATCAGGAGAATGAACAAATGTAGTCTAGAGCTAGTGATACTGTATTGTTTTTGCAGCATGTATCAACTGGGCACTATTTTGATGTAAATAAGACACAAAAGGCTTCTCTTAGACGTTAGACATTTTGTTGACTAATTGGATACTGCGTTGAATCACCCAGTCATCCAACACTCCATTCCAGAACAGGGAAATCTGTTCCAGGTTTTCCTGTCGGCTCCCTGAGAGCTGGAACTACTTACCACAGCATTATTTTCAACCTCTTTTTTTTTTTTTTTTTTCTCTCTCTCTCTCTCTCTCCTGGTGGTGGGATCATGGGGAGAAGTTGGGGAGTTGGATGTTCCAGACCTTTAGGGTTTTTTGCCATTTCAAGAAAAGTCAAAAGAAAAGACTACACTTCGAAGGCTACATGAGAGCATAAGGACACTGCGCTATAGGCACAGCACGTTCGGAATGGTCACAGACAGGGTTATGACGATATACAGTTGTCTGTACTAGACCTAAATGTCAGATTCTTATGTACCCGTTGCTCATAAAGTGTATTTATCATTAATACCTTGGTGAATAATCAGAAAGCCCTGGTAATTGTGGAGAGAGTGATATTCCATGCCAGTGAAGGTAGGTCAGATCAGATGCATCATCAACTTAATACAGGTTGACTTTATGGCTCGTGTGTATGTACTACCAATCTTCTGAATATGGCTGATATCAGACATGAATTTACGTCAGACGTTTCTATCTTTACTCAAACAGACATATCTATCTGCTGTAGACGTTGGGCACCAGAGAAGCCCCTTACGGCCTCTCTCCTATCAGACAGTGACAGAGGGAGAGAGGAGCTGGAGATGTCTGGGAACAGCAATGCATTTTTAAATTTATCCTGGTCTCTGTCTACTCTACACCCCCGTGCCGTCATCACTGGGATGCTCCTGGGCTTTGAGGTCGTGGGTTACAACATTATGGAGCTCTCGTCACTGTTAGAGCTGAGCTTATTTTGGGCCTTATGGAGTTGCTTAAATATGTGTTGCCATGACGAGACCTCATTACAGAAATAAAGATCAGGGCTATCTAGTGTCTACTTCACTAATCATTTATTGATTTGGTACTTTCTGTTGGTATGGCTGTTTTTTTTTGGTTCACTGTTTCCTGCCCAATGCAGAGTCTTGAACTGTGACATTTAGTCTTCCATCTTGTTGCTGCTTATCTGGAGTAGGAAGTCATTTGGAGGGAGGAGTTGACTTGGCAAACTGGCTGTCTTGTGTGTTCATTCTCCAGTGGCATCGAAAATTACCCCCTCCCCCTGCATCCTCCCCACTACCCCCGCAAAATGCTGGCTTCTCTCATTTAGACTCTTTGCTCTTCCCACATAGTGGGCTCACTACGTGGTGCTGTTTAATTTGTATCCATGACAATTATCACCTCGACGTGGCCCTCAGATTGGGTTAAGACAGAACTCCTACTGGAGGATCCTGACACTGACAAATCTCTCCTTGTGTGTGTGTGCTCTGTTTATGCACTCTCCATTGATGTTTGTTTACTTTGCTCTGCAGACTGTTCATTTCAATAAAAAGAGGAAAAGGTACATCACCTTGTTTGCAAGTCTGAGTTTTGACTGTAGCAACTATCTGTGTGTCTTTAACTCTGCACTAGTGTCACTTACAGGTAAGTTGTCATCAGAGGAGCCTAGAGGTGAAGGGTGGGGTAGACTAGTGATGGTATGAGAGGTGAAGGGTGGGGTAGACTAGTGATGGTATGAGAGGTGAAGGGTGGGGTAGACTAGTGATGGTATGAGAGGTGAAGGGTGGGGTAGACTAGTGATGGTATGAGAGGTGAAGGGTGGGGTAGACTAGTGATGGTATGAGAGGTGAAGGGTGGGGTAGACTAGTGATGGTATGAGAGGTGAAGGGTGGGGTAGACTAGTGATGGTATGAGAGGTGAAGAGTGGGGTAGGCTAGTGATGGTATGAGAGGTGAAGGGTGGGGTAGGCTAGTGATGGTATGAGAGGTGAAGGGTGGGGTAGGCTAGTGATGGTATGAGAGGTGAAGGGTGGGGTAGGCTAGTGATGGTATGAGAGGTGAAGGGTGGGGTAGGCTAGTGATGGTATGAGAGGTGAAGGGTGGGGTAGGCTAGTGATGGTATGAGAGGTGAAGGGTGGGGTAGGCTAGTGATGGTATGAGAGGTGAAGGGTGGGGTAGGCTAGTGATGGTATGAGAGGTGAAGGGTGGGGTAGGCTAGTGATGGTATGAGAGGTGAAGGGTGGGGTAGGCTAGTGATGGCGTGAGACGTGTAGTAGTCACTCAACAGGAGGTCGAGTGTGATCTGAGTAGGGCCAAATTCCATTTATTGTGAGAAGCATAAAATGCTGAATTTTCTTCCGTCCGTCCGCCTTCCACTGGTAGTTGGACAAGAGTCATTGACCAGCAGCTTGTTTAGGAGGTGGTAGCCTAATGATTTTAACCTGATTAAGTGAAATATATTATCCAAATACATATTTTGCGTGCTATTCCAGGTCTGTAGGCCCATATACACTTCACAAAAATACAGGGATGGACAATAACAATAAAACTGACGTGTTCAATGTCCTTCTGATTGTACTAAGTAGCTGAAGTAATATGGCCTTTCTGTTCATTTCCAGCTTGTGTCTGTCTGAAGCACAACCTCTGGTCATATTACAACTCTCATCATCCAGATTGATCAACGCATGTTTTGTCGTGTTATAAATCACTGGCTTGTTTTTACTTGATGTATTCTCCCATTGGGTTAAAATGTGGCTTGCTTATGTTCAGCAGTTACATTTCGATTAGGCCATAATAATTATGTCATACCATTTGGGACTGAGAGTAATGGGCTTGGCTTTGCTTCTCATATGCTTCCCTGGTTTGATCTATGATGGGAGAATTTAGTTGGAAAGAAGATATCCCAGTCCTAGGCATTCTCAATTACATATTTACCTCACAGTTCTTGTTTGGATGATCTCGCTAGCTACTATCAATCTATATTTAAGCAATAAGCCCTGAGATGTGGTATATGACCAGGCCAATATACCACTGCTAAGGGCTGTTCCAATGCGCAACGCGGAGTGCCTGAACACGGCCAATATACCACGGCTAAGGGCTATGTATCAAAAACCCTCGGTGCCTTGTTTCTATTATAAACCGGTTACCAATGTAATTAGAGCAGTAAAAATAAATGTTTTGTCATACCCGTGGTATACGGTCTGATATACCACGGCTGTTAGCCAATCAGCATTCAGCTTTCGAACCACTCAGTTTATAATATTGAATGTTTACCAGGTTTCTGTCTGTTGATGTTTGTACATTCAAGCTCATTGAAAGCAGGGAGGGATAATCATGTTCCTCATTCTTGCCCTCTCTCGTTGTCCACCATGGTACCAAGAGGTTGTACCCATACTCTACCGCACCACTCCTCCTACTTCACCTTTCCTTGCCCAGCGGCCTCAGTGCCTCCCTTTTAAGAATCGGTCATGTTTTTTTTGTTTTGCCGTTATAATCCTTGGGCGGGCTGCCTAAGCGTTCTTTTCGGGTTGCTCAAGTCCAAACAGTGTTAAACAAAAATGCTTTCATTAACTTAAATGACTAAAACCAGATGTGAAGTATGTAGAAACGATAATTGACCTTTGCATATACCAAACATTTGGACTACCTTTCTAATATTGAGTTGCACCCTCCCCTTTTGCCCTCAGAACAGCCTCAGTTCGTTGGGGAATGGACTCTACAAGGTGTCAAGTATTCCACAGGGATACTGGCCCATGTTGACTCCAATGCTTCCCACAGTTGTGTCAAGTTGGCAGGATGTCCTTTGGGTGGTGGAAAATTCTTGATACACACAGGAAACTGTTGTGTGAAGAACCCATTAGGGTTGCAATTTTTTACGTGGTCCTTATATATGTATATTTTTAAAGATCTTTGAGAACTAACAATCACCAAAATAAAAGATTAACAGTCAGGGATAATAGAACATTCTAAATTAATTTAGCGGTACTAATAACATCACACTAACCATAGCAAAATGCATAGAATTGCAGAATACTAGCTTTAAAACGGCAAACCTTTCTCTCAGCTCCCAAAAACAATCCCATGACAAAATAATGCTTTTTTTAGATAAAACTGGTTGTTTGGATGCTGATTGGACGAGCAGCGTTTCAATCGGTGCTGTGTTGGCTGTCACAACACACCTATGCCTGCTAACCGTTACTGTTTGTCCAGATCTGCAATAGGCTAACACACAAAATCATTCAAAGTTGCACAAATTTTCAATATGAATCCACAAGAACAAATAATATTTGTAGAGTATAGCTGATAGGCAGAGGAGAGGCCAGGTGTGTCATTGCGCATTGCTCCCCTATTGATCTTGTTTAGGGACAGTACAATCATGCTACGTAGGCTAGCCTACAACACCACAATGCAATGAATAATTGCATTATTCTTACAAAATTCTACAATAGGCTGCAGTCAAAATGCTATTTGAATAACTGCGCAAATGCCCTTTCAGTTGTGGGTCTACTCTCGACAGTTTATTAGGTCTAGAAAGGGTCAGTGGTAGGCAAGTCTGGCTGTATTTTTACTTCTGATACTGAGATGCGCTTTCTGTAGCATATCATCAATTTCCCAAGTTGTCCTATAATAATGTGGCCACATATCCCCCAAGCAGGCCCAATTAGGCCTATTCAGGAAAGCTTAACGTGCGCTCTGCCTCCTCTCCAATCAAATCAAATTGCATTTGTCACATATTGGCCAAATACAATAGGTGTAGACCTTACAGCTCACTTACCGTTGAAGTCGGAAGTTTGCATACACTTAGGTTGGAGTCATTAAATCATTTTTCAACCACTCCACAATTATTTTTTATTTTTTTGTAACAGTATTTTTATTGGAATTTCACCATTTTCACCCATATTAAGAGATACAACAACAGACACAAAGCACACAGAACAAAAACAAGAAACAGCACCCACTTACACATCTACGTGCATATATACACATACACACACACACACACACATACATATACCCATGCATATACACACACATACGCGCATGCACATACACACCCATACATACGTACACCATTTTCCTCTTCCCGCTCGGTGCTTCTCTCACCCCATCACCATCATTGCGTCTCTCAATACATACATTTGAAACAAACTTACAAACAGAAATCAAACAAAAAAAAAGCTCAGTTTAAACCAAGAGTTTAGGTTCCACACATGGAACGTACAGTGTAGTTCTGAAATACATAGATCCCCGCCATTCTAGGAGAATCCTTGCAGCATAATAGCTGATACCTCAGGTTCTAGGTAATTTAGATAAGGTTCCCATACTTTGTAGAACTGATCTGTTTTAGAATGCAATGTACATGTCAGATATTCCAGAGGCACCCATTCAAATAGTATCTTATGCCAATCTTTAATAGAAGGAACCTTATCACTAATCCACTGTAAAAGGATGTTTTTCCTCGCTGCGAAGGTAAGGATGTTGAAAAGCCTCCTTTTACCCACAGAAGTAACATGCCTACTAGGGAGACCTAACAGTAAAGAAACTGGGTCCAATTCTAGATAGGGTGCCTGTATCAGTTTTGCATTTAAGACACTGAGGGGAAGAGGAAGTGTGGCTAAAAGCATGTCTGCGATTTGGGGATATATGCAATTTGTGTATTCTTAATTGGATTGCTCTAGTACGGTCACATATGCAAAAACAATATCTATATCTACAAATGTCCTCCCACATCTCTTCGTCAATAGTAACAGACAATTCTTTCTCCCACACTTGTTTCACCGTCTGTGTGTTGACAGCAGAAAAGGACCTTAAAGTATCATAAAACAGACTTAGACATTTTCCTTTGTGGGAAAAAAAGCATTCTTTCAATGACCGACACATCAGGGTTACCAATTAAGGTGGTGCTCTTCAGAATATAATGTCTTACTTGTAGGAAGCGGAAAAAGTCCTGCTTTGGGAGTCAATATTTCTCGACCGTCTGCTCAAATGACAACAAAATCTTATCCGTAAATAAGTCATTTAGCCTGTGTATGCCCTTATTAAGCCATAAGTAAAAGCCAGCATCCAGCAATCCTGGACTGAAATCTGGGTTGTTAAGAATTGGGGTAAGAGCAGAGGTTAGTTTGGACCTTCCCAGGAATCGCTGAACTGACCTCCATACTTTGAGTGTGTTAAGTGTAACGGGATTATTGCAGTGATCTTCTACAGACTTGAAACTTCTGAAAAATAAAAGTTCCTGTAAGGGGTATTTTGAAAGAGAAGTCTCAATGTCTAACCAAAAAGAAGAGTCATCATTTGTGATCCAGTCAGAGATATAACAAAGGTGGGCACACCATTGATAGAACCTGATATTGGGCAGGTCCAAGCCGCCCATAGAACTTGGCAGCTGCAATATTTCCATCTTAAGTCTTGGCTTGCGTTTACTCCATATAAAGGAACTTAGCTATCCATTTACATCCTTTATTACCTTATTGGAGAGTAATACTGGGATCATTTGGATTGGGTAAAGTAGTCTAGGTAAAATGTTCATTTTCAAGGGTGATATTCTACCCAACCAAGAAATCGGGAGAGAGTTCCAGCGCTCCAGATCCTGTCTTATTGTATCAAACAAGGGAACAAAATAGGCTTTGTACATTAGCTGGAATTTAGGAGTTACAAATATACCCAGATACATGAAACCTGAGGGAGACCATTTAAAAGGGAAGGGGGGAGAAGTATTAGGTACAGAGTGTAGGCTACCAAGTGGCATAGCCTCTGACGTAGTAAGGTTAATCTTGTAGCCTGAGAATTCGCTGAATAATTCAATAATATTAATAAGAGATGTAATTGAAGTCTCGGGACTAGAGATGAATATCAGGACATCAGCATACAAGCTTATTTTATGGTGAACATCACCAATGAGCAGCCCCTGTATAGCAGGCGTTACCCTGATGGCCTCGGCCAGTGGTTCCATAACGAGTGCAAAGAGGAGGGGGGATAAAGGACAGCCCTGTCTGGTACCTTTGTGTATAGAGAAGCTATTTGACCGTAGCCCATTAGTAAGGACAGCAGCCTGAGGATCATCATATAAAACTTTCACCCATTTTATAAAGTTGTCCCCCAGACCAAATTTATTTAGAGCAAATAATAGGTAAGACCACTCCACACGATGGGTCTGTACGAGGAACAAGACTCTGGACATTTTCCCTTTTTGAGAATAAGTGAAATGTTGGCTTCTCTCAGCGTTTGAGGGAGTTGGTCATTTGAAAATGAGTGGTTAAACATATCACGCAATGGCTCAAGGACCAGGCCATGGAACTCTTTATAGAACTCACTACAAAACCCGTCTGGTCCTGGGGCCTTACCATTTCGCAGATTCTTAATTGCAAACATTATCTCTTCCTTGGTAATAGGGGCATTAAGGAGGGACCTCTGCTCTTCGGAGATAGTAGGGAGCTCAATCTTACAAAAGAAGTTCTCCATTAATTTGGGTGCATCCTTTGGCAGTTCTGAGGCAGAAAGGTTTGTATTAAATGTCTTAAATGAGTCACTTATCAATTTATTTTCATAAAAAATGATTACCATCAGAATCAGTAATAGTAGCAATTGACTGAGAGTCAGCCCTCTTTTTAGCTAGGTATGCCAAGTACTTTCCTGGCTTATCGCCATGTTCATATAGCTTTTGCCTGACAAATCTCATTTTCTTTTCAGCGTCCTGTGTTAGGAGAGAGTCTAATGTTGATCTAATGACTGATATTTCCTTTAATATAGGCAGGAGTGGGCGTTTTAATGTAGTCCTTCTCTTTAGTTCCTAATTCACCCTCTACCATTTTTTGCTTTTCCCGCTTTTTCCGTCTCTTTGTAGCTGTGTATGACATAACCCCTCGCTCCTTTGGGAGACCTGATTATCTGTTGATTGAGAGTTAATAGAGAAAAATGCTTTAAACTCTGATGAAATATGATGTGAATGTATGGTCTTTAAGAATGGTTGTGTTCAACCTCCAATGTCTTGACCGATTGAATGCCAGCATGATCAGATATGACTATGCTTCCTATCCTAGCGGATAAAACACTGCAAAGACGTCCTGGGCATAAAAAAATAATCTATTCTAGTCTGACATCCATGAGGTGCAGAGAAAAAAGTGAACTCTCTGTTGGAGGGATGAAAAGCTCTCCAGACATCCGCATACCCCAGATCATCACAAATAGCTTTAAGTGACTTAGCTTGAGGAGAGAGTGAAGCTATACCGCTGGGAAACTTATCAATAAGGGGGTTCAACAAGCAGTTAAAATCTCCTCCAACCACTGCAGTGTCCGAGTTTAATTCTGAAAAGTCTAGAAATGCCTTACTGAGGAAATCAGGGGGGTGATCAGGGGGGAAGTAAATATTCATTATGGAAATGTTCTGCCCTTGTAAAGTACCATTCATTATAACAAATTGACCAAATTTATCTTTCACACAATTCAAGACCTTAAGTGGTAAGTTCTTTTTCACCAGAATTGCTACACCTCTACTTCTGGATGTAAATGATGAGAAAAACACTTGATCAAACCCCCCTTGTTGTAATTTCAGGTGCTCCTTATCATCCAAATGAGTTTCTTGCAACAGGGCAATATCAATATTTGATTTTTTCAAAAAAGACAGTACTTTCTTCCTTTTAATGGGGTTATGGCACCCTCTAATGTTCCATGTACATACACGCAGTCTATTACCTGCCATTGTATCTTGACCATTCAATATCCAGACTGGATCCTACTGTAAAAGCGGGGTAGTACCTTTTTCCATGTGTTGAACTCTCCTCTATCTCACTGAGCATAAACAAACAATATGAACCCTGAACTCGAACTATACTAAACCCAAAAATTAAACATGTAAAGATCCAAAAGGGGTTTTTCCCACTAGCTAACATGCAGGGGATTTCAACTCTCCAATGTAGACTCTTAAGTCTGCATTGCCGCTCAATAGCCTCATCATTTATATGTATGGAAAAGAAAATCAATAGAAGATTGAGGCTCTTCCACCTAAAACCAAGCCTGGGCACCAATATGGATTCACACATATCTCAGTCTGAGCTATAGCGGCTATTACTTTAGTAGGAAAAATAATAAAGATACGAATATTACTGAGCCGGAGTACGTGAGGACTCACACCACTGTTTCATGATCAGATTCAACCAAAAATTAACAAAGTTATTCAATGCTATGGAGGTGCAGCTTAAACTTATTTACCCGAGAGAGTCCATAAACGCAGCAGCCTCTTCAGGTGTGTAGAGCTTTTTAGGTGATCCGTTGACCATAATCTTCAATGTGGCCGGGTACAACAGTGCGTAGTCCATCTTCATTCTCCTGAGTCGAGCCTTCGCTTCATCAAACGCTTTGCGTCTTCGTACAACCGCTGTGGAATAATCATTGAAGTATGAGACCTTTGGACCTTTATGTTGACTACCATCAGAGCCGATGTTTCTAGCTGCATCCATGACGCGCTGCTTGTCGGTGAAGTTGTGGAACTTTATAACCACCGGCCGTGGGCGCTGATTGGGACCGGGTATTGGTGCTTGAGAGCGATGGGCTCTGTCCAGCTTCACACGACCAGCCTTAGTGTCCATTTGTAGGTAGCCAGGGATCCATTCCTCAAAGAATTTTACTGAACGTGTCCCTTCAGAATTTTCCGGGAGTCCCACAACACGAATATTGCATCTGCGTCCTCGATTATCCAAGTCGTCAATGTGCTCCGCCATTTCGCGCACCTGTTTCTCAAGTGCTTTTATCTTAGCGTCCATAGATGTAGTTGACGTTTCCACTGCAGCAATTCTTCCTTCCGCCTCAACAACACGTTTCACAACCCTCTGTATTTCAGCTGAATGGCCTGCTATTGCTTCCAAGACCGTTCTTATCTTAGCATTGATCACTTTAGTAATGTTATGTAATGTCATCTTTTGAATCATCAGGTCCATTTTGCCTGGATCCGCAATGGCGTTAGCTTCGCTAACGTTAGCTAGCTCCTCATGGTCGACTTCTTAGTAGTTAGTAGCATGTTGTCGGAGATCTTTGCGAAATAGTCGTCAAGACTTCATTATATGGTAACTTATTTAGCCAATTCTACCACTTTTTCAAGCTAGGAGATTAATGTAAGAATATACATTTACGAATGCCACAAGCTCGCTGAAACCGTGTCCTGCCATTTTGTCCCCCCACAAATTTCTTGTTAACAAACTATAGTTTTGGCAAGTCGGTAAATAGTGTGGTCTACAGCTTATCATGAGATACTCCACTTCAGGCGAGTAGAAATTCGAGAACTCCTTCGATTTTGTGCACCAGCTGTTGTTTATTATTATACGTAGGCTGCCGCCCCTTGTCTTACCAGAGGCTGCTGTTCTATCCTGCCGAAAAAGCTGAAAACCCGCCAGTTGTATATGAATCATGTTGTCGTTCAGCCACGACTCGGTGAAACATAATATTACCGTTTTGAATGTCCCGTTGGTAGGATATAGGTGCTCGTAGCCAGATTTAAAAAATAGCTATTTTTATTTCTCAACTGTTAATTACAGCGCTGCTCCGATTTGAAGGTTGAGTGTTTGCCTGTCCTTGCAATTAATGTTAGCTTGCGCTTGTTAACATTTAGTTAGTGTCCGCTATGGAAATTCACTAGTATTTTATTTGTGTCTTTGTATTTATATATATTTTATTTTACTCAAAACAATAAAGGGAACACTCAAATAACACATCCTAGATCTGAATGAATGAAATATTCTTATTAAATACTTTTTTCTTTACATTGTTGAATGTGCTGACAACAGAATCACACAAATTATCAATGGAAATAACATTTATCAACCCATGGAGGTCTGGATTTGGAGTCACACTCAAAATTAAAGTGGAAAACCACACTACAGGCTGATTCAACTTTGATGTAAAACAAGTCAAAATGAGGCTCAGTAGTGTGTGTGGCCTCCACATGCCTGTATGACCTCCTTACAATGCCAGGGCATGCTCCTGATGAGGTGGCGGATGGTCTCCTGGGGGGATCTCCTCCCAGACCTGGACTAAAGCATCCGCCAAATCCTGGACCGTCTGTGGTGCAACATGTTGTTGGTGGCTGGAGCGAGACATGATGTCCCAGATGTGCTCAATTGTATTCAGGTCTGGGGAACGGGCGGGCGAGTCCATAGCATCAATGCCTTCCTCTTTGGGCCCCCCAAAGAAATGCCACCCCACACCATGACTGACCCACCCCCAAAGTGGTCATGCTGGAGGATGTTGCAGGCAGCAGAACGTTCTCCACGGCGTCTCCAGACTGTCACGTCTGTCACGTGCTCAGTGTGAACCTGCTTTCATCTATGAAGAGCACTGGGCGCCAGAGGTGAATTTGCCTATCTTGGTGTTCTCTGACAAATGCCAAACGTCCTGCACAGTGTTGGGCTGTAAGCACAACCCCCACCTGTGGACGTCGGGCCCTCATACCACCCTCATGGAGTCTGTTTCTGACCGTTTGAGCAGACACATGCACATTTGTGGCCTGCTGGAGGGCTCTGGCAGTGCTCCTTCTTGCACAAAGGCGGAGGTAGCGGTCCTGCTGCTGGGTTGTTGCCCTCCTACGGCCTCCTCCACATCTCCTGATGTACTGGCCTGTCTCCGGGTAGCGCCTCCATGCTCTGGACACTACGCTGACAGACACAGCAAACCTTCTTTCCACAGCTCGCATTGATGTGTCATCCTGGATGAGCTGCACTACCTGAGCCACGTGTGTGGGTTGTAGACTCCGTCTCATGCTACCACTAGAGTGAAAGCACCGCCAGCATTCAAAAGTGACCAAAACATCAGCCAGGAAGCTTAGGAACTGAGAAGTGGTCTGTGGTCACTACCTGCAGAACCACTCCTTTATTGGGGGTGTCTTGCTAATTGCCTATCATTTCCACCTGTTGTCTATTCCATTTGCACAACAGCATATGACATTTATTGTCAATCAGTGTTGCTTCCTAAGTGGACAGTTTGATTTCACAGAAGTGTGATTGACTTGGAGTTACATTGTTGTTTAAGTGTTCCCTTTATTTTTTTTGAGCAGTGTATATATCTCAGCAAAAAAAGAAACGTCCTCTCACTGTCAACTGCGTTTATTTTCAGCAAACTTAAACATGTGTAACTTTGTATGAACATAACAAGATTCAACAACTGAGACATGAACTGAACAAGTTCCACAGACATGTGACTAACAAATGGAATAATGTGTCCCTGAACAAAGGGGGGGTCAAAATCAAAAGTAACAGTCAGTATCTGGTGTGGCCACCAGCTGCATTAAGTACTGCAGTGCATCTCCTCATGGACTGCACCAGATTTGCCAGTTTTTGCTTTGCGATGTTACCCCACTCTTCCACCAAAGCACTGCAAGTTCCCAGGCATTTCAGGGCAGAATGGCCCCATCCCTCACCCTCTGATCCAACAGGTCCCAGACGTGCTCAATGGGATTGAGATCCGGGCTCTTCCCTGACCACGGCAGAACTCTGACATTCCTGTCTTGCAGCAATTCACGCACAATGAGCAGTTTGGCTGGTGGCATTGTCATGCTGGAGGGTCATGTCAGGATGAGCCTGCAGGAGGGTTACCACATGAGGGAGGAGGATGTCTTCCCTGTAACGCACAGCGTTGAGATTGCCTGCAATGACGACAAGCTCAGTCCGATGATGCTGTGACACACCGCCGCAGACCATGACGGACCCTCCACCTCCAAATCGATCCCTCTCCGGAAGGACAGGCTCTGGTGTAACGCTCATTCCTTCGACGATAAACGCGAATCCGAGTATCACCCCTGGTGAGACAAAACCATGACTCAGTGAAGAGCACTTTTTGCCAGTCCTGTCTTGTCCAGCGACGGTGGTTTTGTGCCCATAGGCGACGTTGTTGCCAGTGATGTCTGGTGAGGACCTGCCTTTCAATAGGCCTACAAGCCCTCAGTCCAGCCTCTCTCAGCCAGTTTTCAGCTGTGCTAACATAATTGCAAAAGGGGTTTCTAATGATAAATTAGCCTTTTAAAATGATCAACTTGGATTAGCTAACACAACGTGCCATTGGAACACAGAAGTGATGGTTGCTGATAATGGGCCTATGTAGATATTCCATAAAAAATCAGTTTCCAACTACAATAGCTGTTTCCAACTACAATAGTAATTTACAACATTAACAATGTCTACTCTGTATTTCGGATCAATTTTATTTTAATGGACCAAAAATGTGCTTTTCTTTCAATAACAAGGACCTTTCTTAGTGACCCCAAACCTTTGAACGGTAGTGTAAATATTGGACGAAACACACATGACAAGAGACCACACTACATAAAGAGAGAATTAAGACAACAACATCGCAAGGCAGCAACACATGAAAACACAGCATGGTAGCAACACAACATGGTAGCATTATGGTACAAACATTATTGGGCACAGACAACAGCACAAAGGACAAGAAGGTAGAGGCAACAATACATCACGAAAAGCAGCCACAACTGTCAGAGTGTCCATGATTGAGTCTTTGAATAAAGAGATTGAGATAAAATTGTCCAGTTTGAGTGTTTTTTGCAGCTCGTTCCAGTCGCTAGCTGCAGCGAACTGAAAAGAGGAGCGACCCAGGGATGTGTTTGCTTTGGGGACCTTTAACAGAATGTGACTGGCAGAACGGGTGTTGTATGTGGAGCATGAGGGCTGCAGTAGATATCTCAGATAGGAGGGAGTGAGGCATAAGAGGGTTTTATAAATAAGCATCAACCAGTTGGTCTTGCAACGGGTATATAGACATGACCCGTTTGCATGGCAGCAGCGACTGCTCGATACTGAGTTGCCTGAAGATCCAGTCATCATGTCGGCGGACTGGAAGAGGGCGGATGGTGAGATGAAGCGAGGCAGAAAGAAGGGCGCGAGGTACAAACCCGAACCAACCTACGAAGTACAAGCAGAGTACTTTGTCCTTTGGGTCAAGTACAGGAGAGAGAAATGCATGGAATACTGCAGTACTGGGATTTGTTGTTAACTAGCTAGCCAGGTAACATGGTACACCTGGTCTCTGCACACATTTGGATGACACAAGAAAAACAGAGGGATAGATATGCTTCAAAGATAGGATGCATATGCCTAATCAATGTACTTTTAAGATTGTTTGAATCTGGTGTTTGTCCAATTCTGTTTTGGTGCGTAACTTTTGGGAGCAGTGTGTGCGGGAGAGAGAAGGAAGTGTGTGTGTGTGTAAGGAAGGAAGAGAGTGTTGGCTGTGTGTAAAGTTGTCTGAAGAGTAGGCTAAAGATGGTTTCCTATAGGCCTAGTGTGTTTTCCTCTTACTGTACAATCAAAATGCACATCATTGTCATGCAGATCCTTTTGCATTTATATTATTTTCTACATTCTAACTGGCAAATCACAGGTCGCCCTTTTGGATATGAGCAAGTCAGCTATTTTCTGTAGTACAGCTTTTTACATTGTACAGTGTTTCCTCTAATTAATAAAAACTAGACGGGGAGAATCTAAAATAAAAATAAATGGCATGGGGCCCACATTGATTTTGTTATGAGTTACTCCGATAGCATGAGAACATGGCATAAGCCATGGCAAAATGGGTAGAATTGCAGGAAATTTGCTTTAAAACAGCAATATTCTGTCTCTGCAGCCAAGAGGAGGGCCTCTAAATTGTGAGGTCAGATGTCGCTCCATTGACCACAGCTGTGGTATCACGATACTATTTGTGATACTTGGCCTGGTATTACATTGTTAGTAACATTTTGGTATTCTGAAAATAGGGCCATTTTCTTGTAGTTTACACAGATTTTTTGCGGGTTTACGTGCAAACATTCTGCCACCTTTTTGGGCCCTCACAAGTTTGCGTCCTTGTCTTTCTCTCTTTCTCGCTCGCTCTCTCAGGGGGCGTGCAAGAGGGAGAGCGGTTGTGGTGGAGGAGGAGGAGGAGGAGGAGGAGGAGGAGGACAGCAGCATGGATGGGACGGAGGCAGCCACCTCAGAGAGCCCCCCTCATGATGCAACAGGTGAGTCAGTCTTCCTCTCCCTCCCCTATGTGACCCTATATAGTCTATTTTGAACTCCAGCTGAGCTGAGAGCTGTCTCAGGAGTTCTCAGGAGGCAGTGGAGTGGTTCCCTCCCCCAATCCTGGAGAGTGAAGGGAGGGAGGGATGGATGAGAGCATGCAGATATCCGAAGACTTCCAGTCATTGTTGTAAAGCTAGTTATCATTGGCTCGCAAAACTGCCTGTAACTTTCTTCTTGCTGGACACAGAGACACAAAAATTCCTGAGTATATCTGTATATCTGACTCTCTCCCTCTCTTTACTCTCCATCCCTCTGCCTCTCCGTATTTCTCCTCTCCCCCTTTTCTCTCTCTCCCTGCTCTGAGATTGGCATAGAGAGGTGCAGAGCAGGAGGGAGCCCAAGGCTAATGCCCTCTAAAAGCTTTTCAAAATCCTATCACACTCCCCCAGCCCATTTTAGATGCTTCTCTATGTGTGTACATCACGTGACCTGCCCCCAGTTCCCATACAGCTCAGAGCTGTCATGGACTTGGGCTATCTATATACAGAGCATTTGGAAAGTATTTAGACCCCTTCCCTTTTCCACGTTTTATAACGTTACAGACGTATTTTTTATATATATTTTTTTATCCCCTCATAAATCTACACACAATACCCCATCATGACGTTACCTTATTTACATAAGTATTCAGACCCTTTGATCATCCTTGAGATGTTTCTTCCACTTGGAGTCCATCTGTGGTAAATTCAATTGATTGGAAATGACTTGGAAAGGTACACACCTGTTAATATAAGGTCCCATAGTTGTCAGAGCAAAAACCAAGCAATGAGGTTGAAGGAATTGTCCGTAGAGCTCCGAGACAGGATTGTGTCGAGGCAGAGATCTGGGGAAGGGTAACAAAACATTTCTGCAGCATTGAAGGTCCCCAAGAACACAGTGGCCTCTCATTCTTAAATGGAAGAAGTATGGAACTGCCAAGACTGGCCAAACTGAGTAATCCGGGGGAAGGGCCTTGTTCATGGAGGTGACCAAGAACCCGATGGTCACTCTGACAGAGCTCTCGAGTTCCTTTGTGGAGATGGGAGAACCTTCCAGAAGGACAACCATCTCTGCAGCACTCCACCAATCAGGTCTTTATGTTAGAGTGGCCAGACGGAAGCCACTCCTCAGTAAAAGGCACATGACAGCCCGCTTGGACTTCGCCAAAAGATACCTTTAAGGACTCTCCGACCATGAGAAACGATTCTCTGGTCTGATGAAACAAAGATTGAACTCTCTGGCCTGAATGCCAAGCACCACATCTGGAGGGAACCAGGCACCATCCCTACGTTGAAGCATGGTGGTGGCAGCATCATGTTGTGGGGATGTTTTTCAGTCGCAGGGACTGGGAAGACTAGTCAGGATCGAGGGAAAGTTGACTGGAACAAAGTACAGATATCCTTAATGAAAACCTGCTCTAGAGCGCTCTGGACCTCAGACTGTGGTGAAAGTTCACCTTCCAACAGGACGGCAACCCTAATCACACAGCCAAGACAAACGCAGGAGTGGCTTTGGGGCACGTCTCTGAATGTCCTTGAGTGGCTCAGCTAGAGCCCAGACTTGAACCCAACCATTTTTTTCAGATCTCCATCCAACCTGACAGAGCTTGAGAGGATCTGCAGAGAAGAATGGGAGAAACTCCCCAAATACACGTGTGCCAAGCTTGTATTGACATACCCAAGAAGACCCGAGGCTGTAATCGCTGACAAAGGTGCTTCAACAAAGTACTGAGTAAAGGGTCTGAATACTTATGTAAGTGTGATATTAAATGTGTTTTTTTTATATACATTTGCTGAATTTCTCAACATTTTATTGCATTATGTGGTATTGTGTGTAGGTTGATGAAAAATAAACAATTTAATACATTTTAAAATAAGGCTGTAACTTGACAAAATGTGGAAAAGGGGTCTGAATACTTTACGAATGCACTGTTGTTGGACGGTGCTATATAGTTGGAGTGATTTTTCTTCTCTCAGCTCTAGACCTTGTAGGTGTTTCAGAGGGTGTGTGTGTGCATGCATTTGGGAGTGGGATATGTTATTTTACCTTGCTTTAACAATGGGTATGGATTTTGTTGGTTCCCAATTTTTATGAACAAGTTACACAATCACTATTGTTATTTATCTCACCGACTGGCTTCTAGAGCTCCTATAGGGGTGTGCTGGTGAACGGAGTCAGACTCTGCATTACTGTCTGCTTTCTTTTCAGGCAGTTGGAACTGAAGGGTCTTCACTCACAATGTCTTTACAATACTCTTGGCCCTTGAGTTCAAGAACAGAAAAAGTCAACACCGAGGTCGTGACATGACCTTTAGTACCAATCCTTCCTGTGTCTGTCTGACTCTCCTTTCATGGCACCATGTGTTTAGGCCACTTTACCTTTCCTTTCATGCTTGTTGCCATAGTAATTGTCTCAATAGGTTATTAATACATTACTGACCTTCAAACCTAAACAATGAACATACCTTGGAGAAGACCTTTGACCTTTGGGACTAAATACATCTATTTAACCCCTAATTGCCAGTGGCATTGACATGTTAGCTAAATGCTCATCAAAATTACAAACCACCAATAGATGGAATGTAACTACAAGTGCAGGCCAGCCACAGACATGTCAAAACGCAACCAAAAACACAAACCACTCAGAGGTTACTTGTCAGATGTCCAATTATAGTCCAATCTTCAAGTGTCTGTGTAAAAGGGCATGGCCACTATTCAGGTTTCTAATAACCCTCTGTTCTGTTTGTCTGAAGTGACGTGAGTAATTGGTGTTTTTGTCGACGTTGTTATTGTCGTATGTGACTGGAAACCTGCCTGTGGGCTCCCCTTGGGTTTACTGCAATCAGCGATCCAGCATATGGTCTCCATATTCCCACCATCATCCCTTCCTCTACCAAAGGGTGTTTCTGTTTCTGACCTGGAGCAAATAGCCTGGAACTGAAGACAACCGTCCAGTCCTCCGTGTCGCTCAGAGACTTAATGTCTGTATTCACATCTGATCTGGCATTGGGTAGATGGATGATCACTTCAGGGCACAAATATACATGACTGATAGAAATCTATGGAAACGTACCGGTTCGATTCTATGGCTAGATATTCATGCTTCTCTGCCTCTAAAACCCATCCTCTGTGTCTTTGCACCATCCGATGCTCCAGCCCAGCAGCAGGTGGACAGTGTGGAGGTGGTTGCCACTGAGGGTCCGGGGGAGACCGAGGGGAAGCCCCACTCCCCCCACGTCCAGAGTCCTCAGACTGGGGATGCAGCCGAACCCTCCGCCGCTGGCCCTGCTACTACCCGAGGAGCCAAAAGCAGGTCAGTCAGAGAGGCCTACGTCAAGTCTTCATATGTTTGTATGTGGTCTGTCTGTATATTTGTCTGTATAGGTCCGTCTGTCAGTGTACATGCGTACACCATATGGGCTTCTCTGCTATTCTCATTTAATGCACAAACACACACATGCACAGTCCACCCCCCCCCCCCCCCCCCCCCAGGTGTCACTCTGTTAAAGGTTGTAATCAATCTCCCAGACTGACTGCACTGTCGATGTTGCTGATGGAGGGGCAGACAGGCAGAATCTCTCCAGGGATCGTATTAATCTTATTAACAAGCCTATCTCCTCTAGAAACCAACCTGATAAATGTTGGCTGCCTGCGCTGGTCTGCTCTGCCTGGCTCGCTTTACTTTCCCTCACACACTGACTCCCAACCTCTCGGCCCATCTCTCTATGATGGCTCAAGATACTCTGTTTTGGATCCTCAAATACATGGATGTGGCTTGATCAGTTGATTGAGTATAGGTTGGTCAAAGGTCTATGTGTAACTTTCAATTCCGACAGATTTTTGTTGTAAGAATATATTGCCGTGTGTGTACAATCGTGGCCAAAAGTTGAGAATGACACATACATTTTCAGTCTGCTGCCTCAGTTTGTATGAGGGCAATTTGCATACACTCCAGAATGCTATGAAGAGTGATCAGATGAATTGCAATTAATTGCAATGTCCCACTTTGCCATGCAAATATACTGAATCCCCCCCCCCAAAACATTTCCACTGCATTTCCGCCCTGCCACAAAAGGACCAGCTGACATCATGTCAGTGATTCTCTCTTTAACACAGGTGTGAGTGTTGACGAGGACAAGGCTGGACATCTCTCTGTCATGCTGATTGAGTTCGAATAACAGACTGGAAGCTTCAAAAGGAGGGTGGTGCTTGGAATCATTGTTCTTCCTCTGTCAACCATGGTTACCTGCAAGGAAACATGTGCCGTCATCATTGCTTTGCACAAAAAGGGCTTCACAGGCAAGGATATTGCTGCCAGTAAGATTGCACCTCAATCAACCATTTATCGGATCATCAAGAACTTAAAGAAGAGTGGTTTCAATTGTTGTGAAGAAGGCTTCAGGGCGCCCAAGAAAGTCCAGCAAGCGCCAGGACCGTCTCCTACAGTTGATTCAGCTGTGGGATCGGGGCACCACCAGTACAGAGCTTGCTCAGGAATGGCAGCAGGCATGTGTGAGTGCATCTGCACACACAGTGAGACAAATACTTTTGGAGGATGGCCTGGTGTCAAGAAGGGCAGCAAAGAAGCCACTTCTCTCCAGGAAAAACATCAGGGAAAGACTGATATTCTGCAAAATATACAGGGATTGGACTGCTGAGGATTGAGGTGAAGTCATTTTCTCTGAATCCCCTTTCCGATTGTTTGGGGCATCCGGAAAAAAGCTTGTCTGGAGAAGACAAGGTGAGCACTACCATCAGTCCTGTGTCATGCCAACCAAATCAAAAATCAAATCAAATGTATTTGTCACATACACATGGTTAGCTGATGTTAATGCGAGTGTAGCGAAATGCTTGTGCTTCTAGTTCCGACAATGCAGTAATAACCAACGAGTAATCTGACCTAACAATTCAACTACTACCTTATACACACAAGTGTAAAGGATAAAGAATATGTACATAAAGATAAAAAAAGTATTTAGTCAGCCACCAATTGTGCAAGTTCTTTCACTTAAAAAGATGAGAGGCCTGTAATTTTCATCATAGGTACACTTCAACTATGAGGGAAAAAATCCAGAAAATCACATTGTAGGATTTTTTAAATGAATTTATTTGCAAATTATGGTGGAAAATAAGTATTTGGTCACCTACAAACAAGCAAGATTTCTGACTCTCACAGACCTGTAACTTCTTCTTTAAGAGGCTCCTCTGTCCTCCACTCGTTACCTGTATTAATGGCACCTGTTTGAACTTGTTATCAGTATAAAAGACACCTGTCCACAATCTCAAACAGTCACACTCCAAACTCCACTATGGCCAAGACCAAAGAGCTGTCAAAGGACACCAGAAACAAAATTGTAGACCTGCACCAGGCTGGGGAGACTTAATCTGCAATAGGTAAGCAGCTTGGTTTGAAGAAATCAACTGTGGGAGCAATTATTAGGAAATGGCCACTGATAATCTTCCTCGATCTGGGGCTCCACGTGGGGTCAAAATGATCACAAGAACGGTGAGCAAAAATCCCAGAACCACACGGGGGGACCTAGTGAATGACTTGCAGAGAGCTGGGATCAAAGTAACAAAGCCTACCATCAGTAACACACTACGCCGCCAGGGACTCAAATCCTGCAGTGCCAGACGTGTCCCCCTGCTTAAGCCAGTACATGTCCAGGCCTGTCTGATGTTTGCTAGAGAGCATTTGAATGATCCAGAAGAAGATTGGGAGAATGTCATATGGTCCGATGAAACCAAAATATAACTTTTTGGTAAAAACTCAACTTGTTGTGTTTGGAGGACAAAGAATGCTGAGTTGCATCCAAAGAACACCATACCTACTGTGAAGCATGGGGGTGGAAACATCATGCTTTGGGGCTGTTTTTCTGCAAAGGGACCAGGACGACTGATCCGTGTAAAGGAAAGAATGAATGGGGCCATGTATCGTGAGATTTTGAGTGAAAACCTCCTTCCATCAGCAAGGGCATTGAAGATGAAACGTGGCTGGGTCTTTCAGCATGACAATGATCCCAAACACACCGCCCGGGCAACGAAGGAGTGGCTTCGTAAGAAGCATTTCAAGGTCCTGGAGTGGCCTAGCCAGTCTCCAGATCTCAACCCCATAGACAATCTTTGGAGGGAGTTGAAAGTCCGTGTTGCCCAGCAACAGCCCTAAAACATCACTGCGCTAGAGGAGATCTGCATGGATGAATGGGCCAAAATACCAGCAACAGTGTGTGAAAACCTTGAAAAAAACTTACAGAAAACGTTTGACCTCTGTCATTGCCAACAAAGGGTATATAACAAAGTATTGAGAAACTTTTGTTATTGACCAAATACTTATTTTCCACCATAATTTGCAAATAAATTCATAAAAAAATCCTACAATATGATTTTCTGGATTTTTTTTCTTCTAATTTTGTCTGTCATAGTTGAAGTGTACCTATGATGAAAATGACAGGCCTGATCTTTTTAAGTGGGAGAACTTGCACAATTGGTGGCTGACTAAATACTTTTTTGCCCCACTGTATATGAATGAGTGATGGTACAGAACGGCATAGGCAAGATGCAGTAGATGGTATAGAGTACAGTATATACATGATGAGTAATGTAGGGTATATAAACAGTGCTGTAGTTTAAAGTGCCTCGTGATTCATGTATTACATAAAGATGGCAAGATGCAGTAGATAGAGTACAGTATATACATATACATATGAGATGAGTAATGTAGGGTATGTAAACATTAAGTGGCATTGTTTAAAGTGGCTAGTGCTACATTTTTTTTACATCAATTTCCCTCTATTTCCATTATTAAAGTGGCTGGAGTTGAGTCAGTATGTTGGCAGCAGCCACTCAATGTTAGTGGTGGCTGTTAGTGATGACCAACAGTAAAGCATCCTGAGACCATTCCGGTGAGGGGTTGGGTCTCAGCTAAGGGAGTGGGCTCACTCACAATTTTGCCTAAGAACACAGCCATGAATAAAGAATGATACCAACACATCCTCCGAGAGCAACTTCTCCCAACCATCCAGGAACAGTTTGGTGACGAACAATGCCTTTTCCAGCATGATGGCGCACCTTACCATAAGGCAAAAGTGATAACTAAGTGGCTCGGGGAACAAAACATCGATATTTTAGGTCCATGGCAAGGAAACATCCCAGATCCTAATCCCATTGACAACTTGTGGTCAATCCTTAAGAGGCGGGTGGACAAACAAAACCCCACAAATTCTGACAAACACCAAGCATTGATTATGCAAGAATGGGCTGCCATCAGTGTGGTTCTGAAGTTAATTGACAGCATACCAGGGCGGATTGCAGAGGTCTTGAAATAGAAGGGTCAACACTGTAAATATTGACTTTTTGCATCAACTTCATGTAATTGTCAATAAAAGCCTTTGACACTTGTAATCATACTTCAGTATTCCATAGTAACATCTGACAAAATATCTAAAGACACTGAAGCAGCAAACTTTGTGGAAATTAATGTGTCGTTCTCAAATTTTGGTCACGACTCTATACTGGCTTTGCTTGCACCTGACCAGGCCATACCAAAGATAATTAATTCACGACCAGCCAGTGACCATTTTTGTCATTTAGCAGACACGTTTAGCAGATGCTCTTATCCAGAGCGACTTACTGTAGTGAGTTCATACATTTTCCTACTTTTACGTACTGCATGCATAGTTGAATGTCCCATATTTAATTAACTCTCTCTCTCTCTCTCTCTCTCAGTGAGCAGCTCTGTGCCTTCTGTTACTGTGACGGCCGCAGTCTGCTGGGTCAGGGGGATCTCCGAGTGTTTGACTCCTCGCCTGGACACGAGCGCAGTGCGACAGGCGGAGTAGGCCATTCCAGCGACCACAGGAAGGCCAGCCAAGGCGGTGGTGACAGAACCACTAAGCCCAGTGACTCGGCCGGAGAGGCCAGCTCAGGACAGATGGACACACTGAAGTAAGTAGAGCTGGCTGGCAAAGGGTTTGGCCAGCGGAGCTGGTCTGGCTGAGCAGGGACGGTGAAATCTGTGATGGCCTCTGTAGCCGGCTAATGAGCTGGGTGAAAATGAGAGCTGGGCTTTGCTGCTGCTGTCCAATACAGACGCACAGACTTTGAGTGAGAAACATGACACATGAGCATAAAAACAAAGGAACACGAAAACAGTATCAAACGAAGATGTGTGTGCAGCATCGTTATAGGACGTGATTTAGCTGGCAGTTGAGATCTGTAATCTCAGAGTTGATGTGTGGAATAAGTGCTTTGTGTATTTCAGAGGAAGGGTCTGAGTGCGTATATGAATGCTAGCACTCTGCTCTTGAAGGCTAAATTGGTGCCGCTCTGCTCCACCGTAGCAAGCCTTTTCTGCCTACTGTGGTCACCAGGGGCCCTACGATGCCACGAGTAACACTAACGCGTGAGCGTTTGCAGTGTGTGTGTGTGTGCGTGCACGCTGTACATTTGTGTGTGTGCATACTGTGCGCTATGCCAACAAAGGAACCTCCCTGGACACGTTTTGGACAGCTGCCTAATTTGTTTTGGCTCTTGGAGCCAATAGAGCATCTCCCTGGGGTCCCTGTGACGTAATGTAATGTGCAGAGAGAGCAGAGCACTAACACACACACACACACACCGCAACTCCCCTGGCAGCGGGCTAACGCCAGCCAAGCATTGTTGTTGGAGCAGTGTGATTGGTCATCGGGTCTCTAGACTTGACTGGTCCATAGAGAGAGTGTGCGGGTGGGGAGAGGGAGAGAAACAGAGGATGTGGAAGAGGGAGGAGGAGGAGGACGACGATATAAACAAAAAGGATGGTGGCATTTGTATTTATTATGGATCCCATTAGCTGTTGCCAAGGCAGCAGCTACTCTTCCTGGGGTCAAGCAAAAAACATTACAATACATTCACAACAGATTTCACAACACATTAAGTGTGTGTCCTCAGGCCACTGCTCTACTACCACATATCTACAACACAAAATCCATGTGTGTATAGTGTTTTTTTATTGTGTCTCTTCATAGTCCACGCTGTTCCATAAGGTGCATTTAATACTAAACCTATATTGCACAATATATAAGCTCCTGTCAGAAGAGCGATAACAATGACAAGGCATTATACAGGGAATACGATTCTAACTTCCTCCATCATCCTAGACCTCAGTCTTTCTGTTTTTGGCTGTTTGTGTGTTTACTGTTTACTGAAACCAACTAGGGTCCTTATAAATGCTAATTCCCTCTCGCCACATTTTCCGCATGCTTTGCTGCTCACTAGAGCAAGCCATGGACTCTGGGAACCGCTTCCCTTTCAGCAGATTTTATGAGACTGAACAGCCAGCCTCTTGTGTGTCACAGCCAAATAATACGACCCCCCCTCCCACCCCCTCTTTCTCCTCTTCTGCTCTCTCCCTCCTCTCCTCTCTGCATTAGTTCTTCTCCTTAATCCTTTACGGTCTTCTCCTCCCAGGTTGCCTCACTTTGCTTCATCAACTCTTTCTACCTCTGCCTCATCTCCAGTTGTCTTTGCTCATCTCTCTTCATCTCTCTTCCAGTGGAGCTGAGAGCTATGGGGAGTTACCCGACCCAGACAAGGCAAGCAGGTTCTGGGATGAGCTGGCTCATGTGGGCCTCCCAGGAGACGTGGACATCCAGTCTCTCTTTGAGGAGTCGGGGCAGTGCTGGGCACATCACCGCTGTGCATTATGGTCGCAGGGTGTGTGCGTGGGCGAGGGACAATCACTGCTGAACGTGGACAGATCCATCGACTCAGGTAGCACAGAGGTGAGCAGCCCACATTCCACTGATGATGAAACATGTCTATAAAGTGAATGGGATTGTTCACTAGAGCAGTGGTATTCAAACTTTTTCAGTGGGACCCCCCCCCCCCCTAAATCCCCCCCCCCTAAATCTAATGACAACTTTAAAGTCTGTAAATTTAAGGTTTTTACATAAACAAATGACCTTCAATTCATTGCATTTTAGTCTCTTATCAAAATTAAAAGAAACCAATAAAGGCATTTGCTCAATAAAATTGTATTTTTCATAATTCTCTTTCTCAGTTTTTATACTCTGTGCTCTTAATTTTGTGTTCCCCGACTTTGAATACCACTGCTCTAGAGAATAGGATTTTAACTGTCTCGTGAGTTGTCAGTGTCTACGGTAAATACATTAGAACTTTGCACTGGTTTATGAATATGCGTTAACAGTGTGTCCATAGTGAGAGTTAACATGGTGCCTGTAATGAATGACAGCAGCAGGAAAGGGGTGTTCCAGTGAGAGACTAATAAAGAGGGAGGAGGAGAGAGAGCGAGAGACTGATGAGGTGATGGATCAGGCCGGTTGGTAAAGGTCGCCCCTGGCAGCACTGCTCTCTCCTCTCTCTCAGCTGTGAAATGGAAAAGGTCATGCCACTCAACAGTGAAGGCTGTATAGAGTCATGGTGGCTTAGCTCGGTGCCTACTGTAGCATTAGCACCAACACAACTCACAGACCCCTGACTGGGTGTCTGCGTCCCAAATGGCACCCTATTCCCTATATAGTGCACTAATTTTGCCTTGGGCCTACAGGGAATAGGGATCCTTTTGGGGCACATCCCATTTGTCTGGCACCCCCCTTGCCTGCTAGACCATCAGCAAATCACCAGCTCCTTTTCAAGTGTCTAAACCTCCATCCGCCTTCATCTGCAATGGTTGGAAAAGACTTGAAGAGTGATAGCAATATGGTGGAAGCTCATCAGTAGGCTGGCTTTCGCCTGGTCAGTTTGTTCAGATCATTGCAGATGAATGAGCCGAGGCATGAGTCAGTGTGTTTGGGGAATAACATCTGAGGGAATCTGAAGTACCATTAGCATATGATATGACACTCTGTAAGGGAAGTGTTCGCATCAATGGGCTAATCATGGTGTGACAAAGGGAACCTTTTTGATCTGGAAGCACTGAGAGCATTGGTGGAGGGTTTTAAAGGAAGCATGAAAGGATGAGGGAACCACGGACTTGCATGAGCAATGCTGCATTCTGTGGACAACACTTTAGAGAGGTCGTCCTTTGAAATTCTTCGTCCTTTGTTGTAGGAGTTTTTCATTTGGTCTGTAGATGCTGTAAGGGACTGGATTACCATATTGTATCAATTTTAATCTGACTCGGTTTAGAGCATGTTACTGTAAAAGCACTTTGTCCTGGAGGCACATCCAGAGCATTCCTTGTGGCCAGTGATTTTAATGCAGGGAAACTGAAATCTGCTTGACCTCATTTTTACCAGCATGTCACCTGTGCAACTAGAGGCAACAAAACACTTGATCACCTTTTAGTCCACACACACAAATCCATACAAAGCTCTCCCTCGCATTCCATTTGGCAAATCTGACCATAACTCGATCCTCCTGATTCCTGCTAAGAAGCAAAAACTCAAACAGGAGGTACCAGTGATGCGCTCACTACAGAAGTGGTCCAATGAAGTGGATGCTAGGCTACAGGACTGTTTCGCTAGCACAGACTGGAATGTGTTCCGGGATTCATCTGATGGCATTGGGGAGTTTTACCACCTCAGTCAGCGGCTTATTTAATAAGTGTATTGACGACGTCTTCCCCACAGTGACCGTACGTACATATCCCAACTAGAAACCATGGCAAAGGCTTCTGCTGCCGCTTTCAAGGAGTGGGACACTAACCTTGACGCTTATAAGACATCCAGCTACAACCTCTGATGAGCCATCAAACAGTCAAAACGTCAATACAGGATGTGGCAGGGCTTGCAAAATATCATGGATTACACAGGGAAAGCCAGCCGCGAGCTGCCCAGTGAGTACTGGACGGCTATGTGATCTCGCTCCCAGTAGCCGATGTGAGTAAGATCTTTTAAACAGGTAAACATTCACAAGGCCGCGGGGCCAGACGGATTACCAGGATGTCTACTCCGAGCATACGCTGACCAGCTGTCGGGTGTCTCCACTAATATTTTCAACCTCTCCCTGACCCAGTCTGTTATACGTTTCAAGCAGACCACCATAGACCCTGTGCCCAAGAATGCCAAGATAACCTGTCTAAATGACAATCGCCCTGTAGCCATGAAGTGCTTTGTGGCTGAGGGGCATTGCTGCTGTCGGGTGCAAAAAAAAAAAAAAAAAGTATTACAATGCAATCATCTTAAAGAATTGGATGGTTATTCAAATGATTGAATAAATGTGGTATGTTGCCTCTAGTTATCGCCACAACTCTGAGGGAGTTTTTGCACATGAAATTCTTTGAAAGGATGGTCATGACTCACAACACCATCCCAGACACCCTGGACCCTCTCAATTTGCATACAGATCAACAGATGATGCAATCTCTATTGCATTCCACACTGCCCACTCCCACCTGGACAAGAGGAACATCTATGTGAGAATGCTGTTCATTGACTACAGCTCAGCATTCAACACCATAGTGCCCTCTAAGCTCATCGCTAAGCTCAGGACCCTGGGACTGAACATCTCCCTTTGCAACTGGATCCTGGACTTCCTGACGGGCCGCCCCCAGAGAGTGAGGGTAGACAACAACAACACATCCGCCAAGCTCACCCTCAACACCGGGGCCCCTCAGGGGTGCGTGCTTAGTCCTATGGCTGCACTATTTGGACAAAATACAGTATCCAATTGCAATTTTTTGGGGCCAGATTGCGATTATGAATGGTGAATTTCAAAGTGTCAGGGTAGAGAACATCACTTCTAAAATGAGACCATATGAATGAATGCACACTGTGCTAACTGAATACAAAACCAAATTAAACAAATATTTTCTAACATTGTTACTGGCTACATATGATAATAGGATTATTACACCGAATATTAACAAACTAATGTTTTACACGCTCATCAAAATATAGTGTGCTTTAAGCGCAGCACTAATGAATTAATAATATGACTTCCCATTTCCTATTTTACCATTATGAATTCTTAAATAACCTAAGTTAATTATTTATTCAGGCAGCAATAGGCTGCAGATGGAATAGGAAGCTTATGATTGTGTAATTATGCATAAGTAGGCTCAATCATTATTATAATTGAAATCATAAGTAAGTGTCTTTAACATGTAACGCACACAGCCTACCGATTGCAAGGTGTCATTAGTGTCTGAAGCATTTGAAGACTGGTCCAGTCAATCAACGCGACGTTTCAATATCTCCCTTATTTTTGTTATAGTGTTGGGATGGCGAATGTGTGCGAGATGGATGGAATCTTGTAATCTTCTTGAAGCCGTCTTTGCTGACTGTGTAAATAGGAACCATGTTTTTGGCTATGTGTGATAGCTTCCTGTTTCACCCACACGACACCATACATTCTGTCTGCCATTTACCCGGTACAGTTGAAACCGGGATTCATCAGTGAAGGGCACACTTATCCAGCGTGCCAGTGGCCATCAAAGGTGAGCATTTTCCCACTGAAGTTGATTATGATGCCGAATGGCAGTTCTGATCAAGATCCTGGTGAGGACGACGAGCATGCAGATGAGCTTCCCTGAGACTGTTTTGAACAGATTGTGCAGAAATTCTTTGGTTGTGGAAACCTACAGTTTCATCAGCTGTCCTGGTGGTTGGTCTCAGACGATCCCACCGGTGAAGAAGCCGGATGTGGAGATCCTGGCCTGGCATAGTTACACATGGTCTGCGGTTGTGAGGCCGGTTGGACGTACTGCCAAATTCTCTAAAGCGCCGTTGGAGGTGGCTTATGGTTGACAAATGAACATTAAATTCTCTGGCAACAGCTCTGGTGGACATTCCTGCAGTCAGCATGCCAGTTGTGCACACTCCCTCAACCTGATACATCTGTAGCATTGTGTTATGTGACACAACTGCAATTATTTTTATTATTATTTTTTTTGTCCCCAGCACAACATGCACCTGTGTAATGATCATGCTGTTTTAATCAGCTTCCTGATATGCCACACCTGTCAGGTGGATGGATTATCTAAACAAATGTGTGCACAAATTATTTTTTTTTTTTTTGCCTATGGCGCCAACATTTAGCATGTTGAGTTTTATATTTTTGTTCAGTATAAATACATTTGATTGACTCTTGTTTCCCCCTTCTCTAGCACTGTGCGTACTGTAAGCGCCTTGGAGCCTCCATCAAGTGCTGTGCTGAAGGATGTGCTCGACTGTACCATTACCCATGTGCGGGGGCAGCAGGGACTTTTCAGGATATCAGGAGTCTCTCCCTCCTCTGTCCAGATCACATAGAACTGGCCATCAGCAGATGTGAGTCCAGCATTCTAATAATAAACTTGAAATATTTGAAGTAATGCTGTCATAAGTAGGACCAAGGAAAAACTCTCTAGACACGAGCTACTCACAATCCCCATTCTATTCTCCATTTCTCTCTCTTCCCCCCTCCCTACCTCTTACCCTCTCTCATTTCCTTACCCTCCCCCTCTTCCCCCTCTTAGTTCCAGACGACTTCATCTGTGCACTGTGTGACAGCCCTGGGGAGCTCCCTGACCAGCTCTTCTGTACCAGCTGTGGGCAGCACTACCACGGGGCCTGCCTGGACATGGCTGTGACTCCGCTGAGGAGAGCCGGCTGGCAGTGCCCCGAGTGCAAGGTCTGCCAGACATGCAAGTGAGTCACCTTCCAACCGCCCCATCCGTCCACCCACACACCTTACCTGGCCCTGTATTGAGATGTGTGTGTCGGTGGCCGTCAGGCATGGAGGTGGAAACTGTGTGATTTTTGTTTGTGCTTCCACTGTGGTTTGTGGGTAACGCACCCTCAGGCACTGCTCTTTCGTCTCGTACCTCAAACAGCCTGGTTACTGTTAGCAACCGAGTCCGCGATAAGTTCAGGTCGGCTCTGCAATACAGATTAGACCAACACATTGACCCTTTAGCTGTGACTTTGCAACAGTCGCTAGTTTCAAGGATTAGGGCACAAGGGGCTACGTATAGAGTCCATAGAGCCAAAGAATATATGTACAGCCCTCAAGTGTCCTTCTCCCTGTGTGCAGGAACCCAGGGGAGGACGATAAGATGTTGGTGTGTGACATGTGTGACAAAGGCTACCACACCTTCTGCCTGCAACCGGCCATTGACGACATCCCTACCAACGGATGGAGGTGTAAGGTATGTGGAAGACACTACAATACTGTGAAAGATCGACAATATAGTGTAAGGTGCTGTATCAGGGTCAGAATTTAACAAGGACTTGGGGCAGAAATGCCCACTAAAGTTTCTTAAATGCCCCCTAAATTGTCATAACGAGGGCAAATAAATGCCCTTAAATGTATTGTAAGCTATCACAAATTAAAAACTATACACCAGCTGCAGTAGCGGGATCAAGCCCCCCCCATCTCGCACAGCCTGGGCACCTCGGGTAATAATAACAGGCGAAGTGAAGGAGTTAACTCCTGTCAAAATCTGTCCACGGTAAGCAGACCTGCTCCCCTTTCTCAACATATTTTTTTATTGGCATTGAGCGATTTCTAATTTGAAAAACGACGGCGCAAACATCAGCGGCAGCAGAAGTGGAAAAATATGTTAATAATAATGACCCACCGCCAGCCTCTACTGTTGAGCAAGTCAACCGTCAAAACCACAGTAAAAAAAACACTACCATCGAGGGATGGAAGATTGATTGGGTGGGGGTCGAGGCCATTCAAGATCCTGCCACCGTAATGTTCTGCAAAGCCTGCCACGAAACGTTTGTACAAAAGACATCTAAGAGCTTTCGCGGGGCTATCGCTTTTGATTTTTTTGTGACATTGACTCAGTCTAAAAGATATGAGAGCAACAATCACCAAGCAGTGTATGGTCAGTTTAGTTAATTTGTCACTTAAACTAGTTAAATATACATACATTTTTTTTTTTGCTTCAGACAAGGTGGAATGGGCTTTTTTTCATATAAATGAATAGTGTAAAAAGGGACAGAAGTATCCAGCTCAATACCAGCACGCCGACGGACCTAATGATCTTTTCGAAGGCCCACCAGAGGAATAGATCAACCTTGTTCCATAAATTACTTAGTTGTCCTGTAATTATATTTATTTATGTGTTACGAATAGTTGAATTTTAATACTGATCATTGGTGTGTCCAATTGTTAGGCATCACATTTAGGCAGCTAACACCACAAATAATGTGAATTTTTACATGTGTGATTTTAAATTAATAATACAAATATAAACTATGTTACAATGACATTAATTGAGTAAATGCTTGCTTTTTTGCCAATACACGACCGTAGAAACATTTCCATTTCATTTCTCCCACAAATGAAAATGTCATGGAAACGCCTCAAAATACCTCTAAAAGTTCATGGGGCAGAACATGCCCTTTCCCCTGCTGTATATTACAGGTAAACACGTTCTCTCACTGTCAACTGCGTTTATTTTCAGCAAACTTAACATGTGTAAATAGTTGTATGAACATAAGATTCAACAGCTGAGACATGAACTGAACAAGTTCCACAGACATGTGACTAACAAATGGAATAATGTGTCCCTGAACAAAGGGGGGGTCAAAATCAAAAGTAACAGTCAGTATCTGGTGTGGCCACCAGCTGCATTAAGTACTGCAGTGCATCTCCTCCTCATGGACTCACCATATTTGCCAGTTCTTGCTGTGAGATGTTACCCCACTCTTCCACCAAGGCACTGCAAGTTCCTGGATATTTCTGGGGGGAATGGCCCCATCCCTCACCCTCTGATCCAACAGCTCCCAGAGGTGCTCAATGGGATTGAGATCCGGGCTCTTCGCTGGCCATGGCAGAACACTGACATTCCTGTCTTGCAGGAAATCATGCACAGAACGAGCAGTATGGCTGGTGGCATTGTCATGCTGGAAGGTCATGTCAGGATGAGCCTGCAGGAAGGGTACCACACTTTTTTTGCTGAGTTTGTATGGTATGAAAAGCTGTAGATGGCACGGGCGGAAGAAATCTGTATAGAATGAGAAATGGAATAAAAGGGTTGCCTGGTCCTTTTTTTTTGTCAATACGTATGAACAGAGGTTTGAAACTCCCACAGTTCCTATTGAGAAATGATCACCTGATGAGAATATTACATTTTTTCCGTGGTTGTATCTGTGCTTCCTGTGGTTAAGAAATGACTCACACAGGCTGCTCTTTTAAAGGCTGCCGTTTAGCCTCAGACCCTGTATCATTTCAGATAAGGCAGCAGCGTGTGTGTGTGTGTGTGTGTGTGTGTGTGTGTGTGTGAGCGGCGGGGAAATCAAACCGTATGCGTCATCATCCCCTGCCTGTGGCCCCTTCCTCTGGTAGAGCAGGTGGTGTGCACTGCCTGTCTGGGTGGCCTATCAGCTGTGGTGGTGGGTGGGGATCTGACTGCAGACCGCAGCAGCCAGTGAGGCGCCGGCCAGGTGGCGGAACATCTTCACACTCACTTAGCTTTTGCCTCTCAGTCTGACTCGGCAGCACAGAAGGAACACAGCCCACACAGCACCCAACCCCCTCTTGCTTTTCTTTTGCTTTCGCTCTCTTGCTCTGTTCTCGCTCTTTCTCTTGCGCAGCCTAACTCGCCCCTCTCTCTCTCTCCTCCACTCTTGAAGCTGCTGCATCTCACCCAAGCACTTTAGTTCAGACTGAAGCCTCATCTGAGTGTCTTCTTGGAGATGAATAAAAACAAAACAAAGTATAATTGTTTCAGTTCTCTCTCTCTCTCTCTCTCTCTCTCTCTCTCTCTCCTCCAGAACTGCAGAGTGTGTGTCCAGTGTGGCACCAGGACCAGCGGTCAGTGGCACCACACCAGTCTATTGTGTGAGACCTGTGTCCAACATCAAGACCCCAGCCTTAGCTGTCCGCTGTGTGCCTGTATCCTGGACCCAGAGCACCACAAAGATCTGCTGTCCTGCCACAGTTGTAAAAGGTACTAACACACAGTCCCATTGGTCATTCTATTTTATTTTTCCATTGTTTTAGCATCGTCTCTTTTTCCATTGATGTGGGATGTCCTTAATCTTCATCTTTCCACTCCTCCTCCTTCTTCCAGATGGCTCCACCTGGAGTGTGAGCGCCAGTCGTCAGGCCATGCAGACATCCAGCCCAGCCAGGGCTATGTATGTTCAATCTGCAGGCTTACTGGGTCACAACCACAACATGCCCCACCACAGGTAGAAGAGGAGGTGGTGGTGCCGGAGAAGGACACTGGAGGCCTAGAGCTGAGCCCACAGACTGCTACTCAGAGCCACACAGACTCCGAACCGGTGGTTCTAATGCACACCGATCTAGAACCTGGTCTGAAGCAGCTGAGGTCTCCTCCTCCAGTGCATAATGATCCAGAACCGGAATTACAATCAGTTCCAATGCACATGGATACAGAACCAGAGCCCCAGCCAAAGCCTATCCAAGCCACCGCCGCTGTCTGTGAGAACGGCCATGAGGAGAGGCAGCCACAGCAGGCTACATCAGACCAGCAGCCCGGTAAGTCCCTCTTTTGTCTGACTGGGTTATTTGTTTCTACACACAGAGGCCAACTGTGTGTTGTGGTTGAACATTATTTCCCCCTATCATTCTCCTTTTAATGCTCTCCAGCAGTTTGGCAGGTGGACTCATTAGAGTGTGAGAGATTTGTTTGTCACGTGGCTTATTACCTCAGGATTGAAAGGTTGCATGAAAACCGCTAGTCTGGCTTATTTAGTGTCCAAACTCAGACTAGGCAGGCTTTCGGGTACAGAATGCCAGACAGTGTAACTCTGTGGGCTAGACACACACACACAATTCCTTTCCATGCAGGTGTTAGGTTTGGCCACGGTCGAGCAGCAGTATCACTGATGAAGTTATAAGTCCCTTGTGTGTAGATGAAGGCGGTCTGGCCTGGATGAAGACCAGAGGGAAGCATCGCTCTGGCTGCTCTCTCTCTTTGCCATGGCTCACATCAGACTGACAGCCATTCATCAGCAGGGGCTTTGTTTCTAAAGGCATCGATAACCAGATGGGCTCACATTATCACAAGATTAAAGCCATGAAAGCATTGTCTTTGTAATTCTTTTGGAGTGAAAAAGCACTTTGTATTCTCCCATTGATGCTCCTGGTCTCTGTCCTTGTTTTGAGGACTGGGCTAGAGACTAACCTGGGTGAACAGAACACTACAGGCTGGTGTTCAATATTGCGCGCCGTAGCAATATGTTTTGCAATGGAAAACAAAAGTCTGCTGTTATTTGACAAATTAATACATTCTACAATGAGTTCAGAATTAGAAGTAGGCTTTCGGTCGAACTACCCTTGTTTCACTTCCCTGCAGAATGTGTCTTCTCTTGAGCACGACTCTGGCCTGGATTCCTCCTCATCTATTATACTTTAGCAGCAATGCTTTTATTCGCTACAGTTTCCATGGGCGACAAAGCTTCTTGCTCACATACTGTAGATTTAAGTAGTTTTTGTCCCCGATTTTGTGATATCCAATTGCGGTCCAATTATGATAGGCTGGACTATAGAACGAGTCAAAATTCACCCAAGGCTGAAAAATGTCAAAAGAACGTTGGCTAAGCTGGAACACTAGCGCGAGCCCATAGCAAATGAATGGAATCGAATGTTCGCAGAGCCTCTGGCTGGAGTGACGCTTAGAATTCCATTTAGCCTAAATGGCACCTAAAAATGTAACTTATAACTTTTTATTTTACCACTACAATCTGTTCTTAGGACGAAACTGAAAAAGAATAACTTAAAGTAAACGTCTGCAGTTTTTGATGGTGCCAAGTGTGCTTATGTCTGCATAACGAGGAAGTAGGGAAAAAATTGCAACTTTTGACTATTTCTGGTCTAGCGATCGATGACAGCTGAGTACACTGCCCAACCTTATGTAATTAGAAAGAGGAGATTATCCTGATTTAAAATGGTGTCCGCTTTGAAAAAAATCGGAATATATACATTGCGAGTTATTTGGCAAAATAGACAGATATACCTGTATTTCCCTATAGTAAATAATGGAACGACCTCAGAGTTCCATGAGTTCCATTTTTTGTTGTTTACATTTGAACTACAAACAACGTGGGCAGTTCTCATTGCCAACAATGGCAAAGCAGGGATTGTGACGTAGAACAATTAACTGGGAATTTTATTGGGGGGAAAAAACCATTGTTAAAAATGTCATATGTCCAGCCTAATTATGATCTTGTCTCATTGCTGCAACTCTCCAACGGACTCGGGAGAGGCGAAGGTAGAGTCATGCGTCCTCCCGAAACATGACCCGCCAAACTGTGCTCCTTAACACCCGCCCGCTTAACCTGGTAGCCAGCTGCACCAATGTGTCAGAGGAAACACCATTCAACTGATGACAGAAGTCAGCTTGCAGGCGCCTGACCCGCCACAAGGAGTCGATAGTGCGCGATGAGCCAAGTAAAGCCCCCCCAGGCCAAACCCTCCCCTAACCCGAATGGCGTTGGGCAAATTGTGCGCCGCCTTATGGGACTCCCGGTCACGGCCGGTTGTGACACAGACTGGTATCAATCCCGGGTCTGTAGTGACGCCTCTAGCACAGCGGCGCAGCCTAAGGACTGCTGCACCACTCGGGAGGCCCCATCACTGAGCTCTTCAGTAAGGCCATTCTACTTCCAATGTTTGTCTATGGAGATTGCATTGCTGTGTGCTCAATGTTATACACCTGTCAGCAACGGGTTGTGGCTGAAACAGCCGAATCCACTAATTTGACAGGATGTCCACATACTTTTGTGTAAATATAGTGTATGTTCATGTCATTGTCACTCAAAAATAATTGAAATGTAGTTGCTAGTAGACTAATGACAACGTTACAATGGTTAAAGTCGTTTATGTCGTTTTGGAAATAAAACCTCCCTGGCACTGCACTGCTTTAACACCTATTACCATAGGAAGCTTCTTCAAACAGTTTTGTCAACGAGCTGCACTTCATATACGGATTGAGAGGATCGAGTGTCTAGTAATTTGTCTAAATCTTCAAGGGGGCAGTAGCAAGCTAGGATACTTGTGCTTGCAGCTGACACATCGCAAGCCACTTTTGAGAAGCAAGCGAGAGAGGAAAAATGCCGACATCATGGCATCTTCAAACTTGGAGCTTGGAGGTATGTTTTAGTTTGAAGATGCCATGATGTCGGCATTTTTCCTCTCTCGCTTGCTTCTCAAAAGTGGCTTGCGATGTGTCAGCTGCAAGCACAAGTATCCTAGCTTGCTACTGCCCCCTTGAAGATTTAGACAAATTACTAGACACTCGATCCTCTCAATCCGTATATGAAGTGAGACACATTTGAAAGAAGTACTAAGTGACAAAAATGAGAATACTGAAAAGTACAGATGTTTCGGTATACCGTGCAACACTTATAGGTAGGGGTAAAGTGACTAGGCACCAGGATAGATAAACAGTAGCAGCATCATATGTGATGAGTCAAAAGGATTAGTGCAAAGAGGGTCAATGCAGAATGTCGGGGTAGCTATTTGGTTAACTTAACTAAGCTATTTAGTAGTCTTATGGCTTGGGGATAGAAGCTGTTCAGGGTTCTGTTGGTTCCAGACTTGGTGCATCGGGACCACTTGCCGTACAGTAGCAGAGAGAACACTCTGTGACTTGGGTAGCTGGAGTCTTTGACAATTTTTAGGGCCTTCCTCTGACACCACCTGGTATAGAGGTCCTGGGCGCTAGGGAGCTTGGCCCCAGTAATTGACTGGGTCGTACTCCGTACTAGGGCTGGGCGGTATACCGTATTTTACTATATTGTACTATACTGATGCACGGACCGGTTTGGGTTTTTACTTTCAAATGCTGTTATAGAAGGTGATGTTTGGTTTGTTAAATGTGATACGCTGTGTGTAACGTCTGTTTTTATAGTTTACTCCACTACTTGAGTCATCCCTCTCCACTCGCTCTCTCTCTCTCTCCATGCCGCTTTCCACACAGACCTAGTCCAATGACGGCTTACCGGGGAACAGTGGGTTAACTGCCTTGTTCAGGGGCTGAACATCAGATTCATACCTTGTCAGCTTGGGGATTCGATCTAGCAACCTTTCGGTTACTGGCCCAACACTCCAACCACTAGGCTACCCGCAGCCACATGCAACAATGTTGATGACAACGATGTTGTTTCCACTTTGATCTTAGTATAAATCCGCAAGCGTTCTATAATTACAATATTCATTTTTGTTTCTTACATCTGCAAACAGCTAGTTTGTATTTTCTTAGCAAGTTAAGCTAAATTGTGTTAGCTGGGATTGGCTAAGAATTGAGAGAGCCATGTGAATGAGAGGTGGCTGTGTAGCATGGCGATTGGCAACCAGGAGAAGGGAATTATAATTATTATATTCAGCCCAAGGGCATAATTGTTTTTATGGGGTATTACTGCCACAAGGGGGGCATGCTCGGGCCTCCGTTTGCTGTAGTCCACGAGCAGCTCCTTTGTCTTGGTGATGTTGAGGGAGAGGTTGTTGTCCTGGCACCACACGGCCAGTTCACTGACCAACTCTCTATAGGTGGTCTCATTGTCGGTGATCAGGCCTACCACTTCCCCAAACTGAATTACTGTTTTGGAGTCGTGTGCGGCCACGCAGTCGTGGGTGAACAGGAGGGGACTTACTAGGGCTGCACGAGGATTCGTGCAATTCATCGAAATTAAGATATTAACGTGCACTATCCATATCGCAATAGGCTGCGATTTTCTTGTTTCTTTGACATTCCATTAATACAACAACAACCAGACTAATATACCTCCTCCAATGAGATGTGCTAATTCGTTAATTCGCTCTACATTCACAGAGGATGCTGACCAATCACAAGTGGGCTCTCTCTCTGCATGGCATGCACACGCTCCCTGCTTAGAGCACACTGCTAGATGCTGGCAGGAGAGAAAGGGCTTTACCAAAGACCTTACAGTATAAGGTTTAGGAACTCTGTGGCTTTACCGCATGTGTGTCGGATACACGAGTGCTGCAGGTTCTAAAGAGAACGTCGATTTGGTGCCAAAGAAGGGCACTTCTTCAGTGGTATGGGAGTATTGCGGCTATAGACATACCGATATCAACTAAATGCAAGTGTTGTGCAAAAAGTCCCTCCGTTGTGGCGACAACGAGGCAACATTTATTATTTATTGAATAATTAAGAATAAACATCCTCAACTTTACGACAATTGCATAGTTACAACAACAAAAAAAGCGATCGACAGTTGCAATGCCCATCAGCCACAACCGGCACCCTATGTTAAACAGGCATTGATTGCCGATGCGTTTGGAAGTGTAACGCCCTATGAAAGAACATCCCGCGCAGGCACATAGAAATTACAGGCGCGATCACAGCCAAAGACACGGTTCCTATTTACACAGTCAGAGAAGACTACTTCATAAAGACGATGAAGGTGGACAGGAAATACAAGATTCCATCTCGCACATATTCACCATCCCAACACTGTACAACAAAAAATAAGGGAGATGATGAAACATGTCGCATTGAGTGACTGGACCAGAATCCAATGTTTTGGACACAAGCTGCACCAAATGTTACATGTTTTAAAGGCACTTTGCGTAAATAGAAAAAAGTATAAATCACTTTGATTTATAATTTGAATTATAATAATGATTAAGTCTACTTATACATAATTACACAATCATAAGATTTCTATTCAATCTGCAGCCTATTGTTGCCTGAATAAAGATCTTAGGTTATTTAAGAACTCATCATTTTAAAATGGTAACTCATGTTATTAATTCATTAATTACTGCTGCGATTAGTCAATAATGACTTTAAAGTCAATAATGATTATATAAAAAAAAAAGGTTAATATATGTAGGTGTAATAATCCTATCTATTATCATATGTAGCCTATAACAATGAAAAAATGTCATTTGGTTTTGTATTCAGTTAGCACAGAATGTATTAATTCATATGATATCATTTTAGAAGTGATGTTCTCTACCCTGACACTGGTTTGAAAATCACAATTGCAATATCTGGCCAAATCCTGCATTTTATCCAGTTGCACAGGGAGGTGTTCAGTCCCAGGGTCTGGAGCTAAGTGATGATCTTGTAGGGCGCTATGGTTTTGAATGCTGAGCTGTAGTCAATGAACAGCATTCTGACATAGGTGTTCCTCTTGTACAGGCGGGATACATAATTTAAACATTCACAGTGTAGGTTGGAAAAGTATGTGAACCCCTTGGCTAATGGTATTTCCCAAAGCTAATTAGAGTCAGGAGTCAGCTAACCTGGAGTCCAATCAATGAGATGAAATTGGAGATGTTGGTTAGAGCTGCCTTGCCCTATTAAAAAAAACTCACAAAATTTGAGTTTGCAAAATTTGAGTTTGCTGTACACAAGAAGCATTGCTTGATGTGAACCATGCCTCAAACAAAGGAGATCTTAGAAGACCTAAAGAATTGTTGACTTGCAAGAAGCTGGAAAGGGTTACCAAAGTATCTCTAAAAGCCTTGATGTTCATCAGTCCACAGTAAGACAAATTGTCTATAAATGGAGAACGTTCAGCACTGTTCCTACTCTCCCTAGGAGTGGCCGTCCTGCAAAGATGACTCCAAGTGCACAGCGGAATGCGTCATGAGGTTAAGAATCCTGGAGTGTCATCGAAGACTTACAGAAATCTCTGGAACATGCTAAAATCTCTGTTGATGGGTCTACAATACGTAAAACACTAAACACGAATGGTGTTCATGGTAGGACACCACGGAAGAAGCCAATGCTGTCCAAAAACATTGCTGCACGTCTGAAGTTTGCCAACTGCACCTGGATGTTCCACAGCGCTACTGGCAATATTTCTCGGACAGTTGAAACTACAGTTGAGTTGTTTGGAAGGAACACACAACACTGTGTGGAGAAAAAAAGGCACAGCACAGCGACATCAACCTCAACCCAACTGTATGGTGCAGGGAGCATCATGGTTTGGGGCTACCTTAGGGCCTGGACAGCTTGCTACCATTGACGGAAAAATGCATTCCCAAGTTTATCAAGACATTTTAAAGGGTAATGTTAGGCTATCTGGCCGCCAATTGAAGCTCGACAAAAGTTGGGTGACGCAACAGGACAACGACCTAATTCACAGAAGTAATGGCTTCAACAGAAGAAAATACGATTTCTGGAGTGGTCCATTCAGAGTCCTGACGTCAACCTGATTGAGATGCTGTGGCATGACCTCGAGAGCAGTTCACACCAGACATCCCAATAATATTACTGAACTGAAACCGTTTTGTAAAGAGGAATGGTCCAAAATTCCTCCTGACCGTTGTGCAGGTTTGATCCGCAACTACAGCAAATGTTTGGTTGAGGATATTGCTGCCAAAGGAGGGTCAACCAGTTATTAAATCCAAGGGGTCACATACTTTTCCCACCCTGCACTGTGAATGTTTACACGGTGTTCAATAAAGACATGAAAACAAATAATTGTTTGTTATTAGTATAAGCAGACTGTTTGTCTGTTGTGATCTAGATGAAAGTCAGATCAAATTTTATGACCAATTTATGCAGAAATCCAGGTATTTCCAAAGGGTTCACATACCTGTACTTAACACTGTAGGTAGGGGTAAAGTGACTATGCATAGATAATAAACTGAGTAGCAGCAGTGTATAAACAAAGGGGGTGTCAATGTAAATAGTCCAGGTGGCCATTTGATTAATTGGTACCGCTTTCCTTGCGGTAGCAGAAAGAGCAGTCTTTGGTGGCTGGAGTCTTTGATATTTTTTGGGCCCTCCTCTGACTCCGCCTAGTATATAGGTCCTGGATGGCAGGAGGTTTGGCCCCAGTGATGTACTGGGCCATACGCACTACCCTCTGTAGCGACTGAAGGTCTAATGCCGAGCAGTTGCTATACCAGGCGGCAATGAAACCGGTCAGGATGCTCTCGATTGTGCAGCTGTATAACTTTTTGCCAAATTATGCCAAATCTTTTCAGTGTCCTGAGGGGGAACTTATTGCACTCATTGATTAAGAGTGACCGGAGGTGGTGTACTCCTTAATGCCATTGGATAAAACACTGAACATATTCCAGTCTGTGCTAGCAAAACAGTCCTTTAGCTTAACATCCGCGTCTGACCACTTCCATATTGAGCGAGTCACTAGAACTTTCTGCTTTAGTTTTTGCTTGTAAGCAGGAATCAGGAGGATAGAATTATGGTAAGATGTACTAAAAGGATAGCGAGGGAGAGCTTTGTATGGACCTCTGTCTGCGAAGTAAATGTGGTCTAGAGGTTTTTTTCTTCTGGTTGCACGTGACATGCTGTTAGAAATTGGGTAAAATGGATTTAAGTTTCCCTGCATTAAATTTCCCGGCCACTAGGTGCGCCTTTCTGGATGAGCATGTTCTTACTTATAGCCTTATACAGCTTGATAAGTGCAGTCTTAGTGGTGGTAAATTGGTTTGTGGTGGTAAATTGACAGCTATGAATAATATAGATGAGAACTCTCTTGGTGGATTGTGTGGTCTACAGCTTATTATGAGGTGCTCAGTTGGGCAATACCTCAAGACTTCTTTAATATTAGACATGGCACCAGCCTTTATTGACAAATAGACACACACCCCCGACCCTCGTCTTACCAGACGTAGCTGCTCTGTCCTGCCGATGCACGGAAAACGCAGCCAGCTCTATCTGTGTCGTCTTTCAGCCACAACTCGGTGAAACATAAGATATTACCATTTTTTATGTCATGTTGGTAGGATAGTCTCGACCGTTTGTTTCATCCAGTTTGTTTTCCAGTGATTGCATGTTGTTCAGTAGAACCAATGGTAGTGGTTATTTACTCACTTGCCTACGAATCCTCACAAGGCACCCCGACCTTCACCGCCTGTATCTCCATCTTTTCTTCACCCGAATGACTGGGATTTGGGCCTTGTCTCCGGGAAGCACTATATCCTTCGCGTCAGACTCATTAAAGAAAAAATCTTTGTCCAGTTTGAGATGAGCAATCGCTGTTCTGATGTCCAGACACTCTTTTAGGTCATAAGAGACAGTAGCTGCAACGTTATGTACAAAATAAGTTACAAACAATGCGAAAACACAAGAAATAGCACAGTTGGTTAGGAGCCTGTAAAACGGCAGCCACCCCCTCCGGCGCCATTATAAAGTAGATGTGAGTGCGTAGTCATTTAGACAGGTTACCTTTGAGTTCTTGGGTACAGGGACAATGGTGGTCTGCTTGAAACATGAAGGTATTACAGGCTGGGTCAGGGAGAGTTTGAAAATGTTAGTAAAGACACCCGCCAGCTGGTCCTCATGCTCTGAGTACGCATGCTCTGAGTATGCATTCTGGTAATCCATCTGGCCTCGCGGCCTTGTGAATGTTGACCTGTTTAAAAGTCTTACTCACATTGGCTACAGAGAGCTAGATCACACAATCGTCCTCAACTGCTGATGCTCTCATGCATCGTTCAGTGTTGCTTGCCTTGAAGTGAGCATCGAAGGCATTTAGCTCCTCTGGTAGGCTGGTGTCACTGGGCAGCCTGCGGCTAGGTTTCTCTTTGTAGTCCATGATAGTTTGCAAGCCCTTCCACATCCGACGAGTGTCAAAACCGGCGTTACCTGTTTGATGGCTCCACGGAGGTCGTGTCGGGATTTCTTACAAGCGTCCTGATTATTGTCCCGCTCTTTGAAAGTGCCAGCTCTAGCCTTTAGCTCAGTGTGGATGTTTCCTGTAATCCATGGATTTTGGTTGGGATATGTACGTACAGTCACTGTGGGGAAGATGTCATTGGTGCACTTATTAATGTAGCAGGTGAATGAGCTGCAGGGTATATTACAGTGGGTTCTAACCTGGATGTCCACCGTCTGCTGTGGAGGGAGGGGAGCGGTGCTGATGACAGATAACCAGGCAGTGAGTTGTCCAAGATTCTGATCCATCGCCTATGTGGCTTTTAAAAACACCCCTGAGTTGATCCCCTCTCTTTACCACTCACACTCTCTTGCGATTATACACACACACACACACACAAAGGGGAGCAGATCACTTTAGAATCCTGTATGTCTGTGTGTGGCTCCTGTCCTAAGTAGCAGTGCTTTTGTTTTATTGCGATGCTGCTTGGAGAGAGGCTGGTGATTATGATGGTAAAAACCTCTAGGGGCCTTGATCTACTAGCATTTCATCTCCATTGATTGGAGGAGCGGAGCCTCCCTCGAGAGGCCTGAGGCTGAACACCAAGGGCTATAGCACTAGGTCATACTAGATGTTTGGTTTAGCTCCGAATTCAGCCGCCACATACCTCCTGTCTACTGTCTGGCCCCTACATCCTCTCCTCCATTCACTGCCCCTCCGGTCTCACACCTGTCGAAACTTCATCAACTCTACACTCTCTGTTGATCGGTCAGCCATTCAAATGTCATATTGACAGCTTTTGGCATATGTTTGATGCTCTTGTCTTGTCCTCAGATGAGGGAAGTCATTCACAATGTAGGCTACGTATCCAATCACTGCTCCCAGACAGGTTTACCAAATGTCCTTTCAGGCCTATACATATGTGTATGTTTGGTGCTGGGCTATATGCTAGCTGTGGTGTTGCATAGGCTAGCTAAACATTGGCTTTGTGGGATCATGGCACTACAAGCCAATCTCCTCCTGGCCCACCTGCCACCCAGTGTAAAGTTAATTAAGGTTATTAAAATGAGCTGTGGATACCTGTCCAGATCCTTCTCATCCACTCATGGCTTAGCAGCAGGCTTATCATGAATCTAATGACAGACATACCGCCTACTGTCAGATCCATGGTGTGAACTCTAATTAAATATGACACGATGATGGCTTATCTGTGTAAAATAGAGCTGTGTGTGTGTGTCTACAATCGCTTCCTTCTGCAAGGAGACAAGGGGAATAAGGATTTGATAACAATCTGCAGTAAGGGTTCATGATGACAGTAATCAGCAGTAAGGGTTTGATAACGATAACACAAACCCCTCTGTAGTGTTTGTACGAAGGATACAAGGATGCTTGAAATGCTCGCTCATCTCGTAATTGACTCTGGGTGTTGAGGCCCAGATATGCTTGTGTTGTGAGCTGCACAGTCATCAGAGTTCAGACCTTGATATGCAGGTTGTCATGGTTACTCAAAGTCCTTTCCGAGTAGAGAAATGCTCAGCAGGTGCATGTTGTGTGTTTGCTAGGGATGGGATCATTAGAGCGGGGATGCTGTGGGAACTTGTGAAATGTCAGGGACTGTTTGTAGTTTGTATTAAGCTGTCAGCAGGAATTCTGAGGGTAGGTGGGATGAGCTACCGGAGTATGTGTGTAAGAATGCATTGATGATGATTACAAAGTTGATTGTAGCTACACGCAGTCCATTGTTTTCTAACGTTGCTTGGATTTCCAAGCAACCATTGCTTTCTTTGAGTGAGCACCACAGGCTCTGTTCTCCAGTTTACTTTTTTTGTGCAGCAGCTGGAGTTGAGAAACCTGAGGTGTTTAACAGCCTGCAGCTCAGGTCTGTTAACCTCAGCCAATATTGAGTTTATAAAATCCTCCTATCTGGTGTTGGCCTAGATGGATGACTGTCTTTTCCATGAGGAAATTAGGGCTTTTTATGTGACAGATTCATGACTTAGTAATGGATTATTGGGTTACTTTGAGGGCACTTGGCTGGGAATCTGCACGTCTCAGTGGTTCAGTTCTGTGTGTGAGGGGGACAGCCACCGCAATCAAAGACTGCTAGCTAGGATTGACGTTACAAATCAAAGCTATGCGTCTTTGGCTGTTGGAACTAGGAGTGGGATTTGAAATAATGCCCAGTTAAAACTGACTCTGTTCACTGCCAATAAGCCTGCTGGGCATCTAATATTTCTGCCTGTATTAGCCCACTTTTTATTTCTCTCTCTGGCTCTCACTCTCTCGCTCACACATTCAATTTAATTTGCTTTATTGGCATGACGTAACAATGTACATATTGCGAAGCGTACTTTGGAAATGATTAATTAGCAACAACAGCATAAAAAAAATACAAATCAAAATGTCACTAACCAGGACAATCAGTAACAACCGTCTCTCTTTCTCGCTCTCTCTCCCCCTCTGTTTCTCGCTCTCTCTCCCCCTCTGTTTCTCGCTCTCTCTCCCCCTCTGTTTCTCGCTCTCTCTCCCCCTCTGTTTCTCGCTCTCTCTCCCCCTCTGTTTCTCGCTCTCTCTCCCCCTCTGTTTCTCGCTCTCTCTCCCCCTCTGTTTCTCGCTCTCTCTCCCCCTCTGTTTCTCGCTCTCTCTCCCCTCTGTTTCTCGCTCTCTCTCCCCCTCTGTTTCTCTCTCTCTCTCCCCCTCTGTTTCTCGCTCTCTCTCCCCCTCTGTTTCTCGCTCTCTCTCCCCCTCTGTTTCTCGCTCTCTCTCCCCCTCTGTTTCTCGCTCTCTCTCCCCCTCTGTTTCTCGCTCTCTCTCCCCCTCTGTTTCTCGCTCTCTCTCCCCCTCTGTTTCTCGCTCTCTCTCCCCCTCTGTTTCTCGCTCTCTCTCCTCCTCTGTTTCTCGCTCTCTCTCCCCCTCTGTTTCTCGCTCTCTCTCCCCCTCTGTTTCTCGCTCTCTCTCCCCCTCTGTTTCTCGCTCTCTCTCCCCCTCTGTTTCTCGCTCTCTCTCCCCCTCTGTTTCTCGCTCTCTCTCCCCCTCTGTTTCTCGCTCTCTCTCCCCCTCTGTTTCTCGCTCTCTCTCCCCCTCTGTTTCTCGCTCTCTCTCCCCCTCTGTTTCTCGCTCTCTCTCCCCCTCTGTTTCTCGCTCTCTCTCCCCCTCTGTTTCTCGCTCTCTCTCCCCCTCTGTTTCTCGCTCTCTCTCCCCCTCTGTTTCTCGCTCTCTCTCCCCCTCTGTTTCTCGCTCTCTCTCCCCCTCTGTTTCTCGCTCTCTCTCCTCCTCTGTTTCTCGCTCTCTCTCCCCCTCTGTTTCTCGCTCTCTCTCCCCCTCTGTTTCTCGCTCTCTCTCCCCCTCTGTTTCTCGCTCTCTCTCCCCCTCTGTTTCTCGCTCTCTCTCCCCCTCTGTTTCTCGCTCTCTCTCCCCCTCTGTTTCTCGCTCTCTCTCCCCCTCTGTTTCTCGCTCTCTCTCCCCCTCTGTTTCTCGCTCTCTCTCCCCCTCTGTTTCTCGCTCTCTCTCCCCCTCTGTTTCTCGCTCTCTCTCCCCCTCTGTTTCTCGCTCTCTCTCCCCCTCTGTTTCTCGCTCTCTCTCCCCCTCTGTTTCTCGCTCTCTCTCCCCCTCTGTTTCTCGCTCTCTCTCCCCCTCTGTTTCTCGCTCTCTCTCCCCCTCTGTTTCTCGCTCTCTCTCCCCCTCTGTTTCTCGCTCTCTCTCCCCCTCTGTTTCTCGCTCTCTCTCCCCCTCTGTTTCTCGCTCTCTCTCCCCCTCTGTTTCTCGCTCTCTCTCCCCCTCTGTTTCTCGCTCTCTCTCCCCCTCTGTTTCTCGCTCTCTCTCCCCCTCTGTTTCTCGCTCTCTCTCCCCCTCTGTTTCTCGCTCTCTCTCCCCCTCTGTTTCTCGCTCTCTCTCCCCCTCTGTTTCTCTCCCTTCTTTTTGTCTATCATTTTCACTCCATTAATGTTTAATTATGTCCATATCTTGTGATGAAAATGATGACTCCAATCTTTACCTACATAATATGTCATTTTGTAAGAGGCTGAGTCTGGACAAATGAACAGTTGGTGGTGGGTTTCAGGTTGGTCTCTCACTGCTATAATTCACTGCTTCTCTCCCAGGCATCTCAGTGGGAGCAGCTGCTGTGGAGCAAGGGACTGATGAGGTGTCTATCAACAAGGACCTGGGCCAGTTACATCCAGGTTAGGTTCATAGCCTGCTTTGCTAGTCCATCAATGTATCAAGAATATTTGTTCTGCTCTTACTCAGCCTATAGTTCGTTCTCTACTTCTACTTTAATATCCCCTCACAGCATAAAAGCGATAATTTTTTAAAATAGGCCTTTCACCATCTAAGGCAACTTCTCTTATGTGAAAATATTGGTTTAAATTCCAAATGGTACAGCCTTTGTCATCTGTTGGTTTTCATTATGATATTTTACTGACGGGTCGTGTGATGTCTATCTCTGTTCATTTCCTTAGAAATGCAACCAGCAGCGGAGACCCATGTTCCTTCAACAAAGAGTCCTGAGTCTCCCAGGCTGACCAAGCAGGAGCCTGAGAAACAACCCCTGTCAGCCCAGGTGTCAAGAGAGCCAGAGCAGCCACAGGATGTAACAGGACTGACCAAGCAGGAGCCTGAGAAACAACCCCTGCCAGCCCAGGTGTCAAGAGAGCCAGAGCAGCCACAGGATGTAACAGGAATGACCAAGCAGGAGCCTGAGAAACAACCCCTGTCAGCCCAGGTGTCAAGAGAGCCAGAGCAGCCACAGAATGTAACAGGAATGACCAATCAGGAGCCTGAGAAACAAGCCCTGCCAGCCCAAGTGTCAAGAGAGCCAGAGCAGCCACAGGACGTAACAGGAATGACCAATCAGGAGCCTGAGAAACAAGCCCTGCCAGCCCAGGTGTCAAGAGAGCCAGAGCAACCACAGGATGTAACAGGACTGACCAAGACAGTAAAGACAGAACCTTTCTCTGAAAACAGGGCATTAAAACCCAGCACAGAGGACATCATGACCCCGCCCACCAACACCAAAGAACCAACTACCGCCTCCGTAATCATCAAGGAAGAACCCATGGAGGTGTCGGCTTCTGATAATTCAGGAGTAGAACAAGTGGAAGGTCCTTCTAGTCTGGAGACAGCAATGAAGGCTAGGAGGGAGAGGAAAGGGGAACCTATGTCTGAGGCACTGGCTGGTGGGGCTTTGGAGGGGGCCTGCGCCTTGGAAGAGATGGACACCACCCCCGAGACTGAGAACAAGCCTAAACTCTCCCATCACAGTCCCCCCATCGAGGAGAAGCCTTACAAGACATCCATGGAAAGACTGGCAGAGATGGCTGCCTCCCCTACCCACTCCTCCCCTAGGACCATGGGGCCCTCTCCTAGGGAGCCTCCCCTCCACGCCCACCCTGCCCCAGGGGAACACAGCAGCAGCGTCCCCTCCACCACCCTCATACTTCTCACCCCTAAGATCGGCATGGGCAAGCCAGCCATCTCCAAGAGGAAGTTCTCCCCAGGCAGACCCAGGGTGAAGCAGGTAATTCTGTGGGTGTTGGGTGCTCTTGTCTTAGATCCAAATCTTGACGTGTTATTCTTAGAGTTGTATCCCAGGGCTTCAAAATCTATTTCAGAATCTTTTTTTTGTGTGTAATATATGATGTATTATTTATGTATTATCTAGGCTTATGTCTTTTATTTTCAAAGAGAATCTAAAAAATCAAAGGTTGAAATCTCTGGAGAGGAACCATAATTGTGTGATCCTCTAGGTTGGTCATTCTGTGGTTGAGTGTGTTGAATGATGAGAGGAGGAGAAGCTTTCTGAGTGCTCTGCCCCAGAGCGGTGGATTGGCTATGATGTCAGTGGTTTGGAATATGTTAAAAACGGGTGTTGCTGCTACAGAGGACACTTAACCCAGAGAACTTGCCAGTTGTGGCAGTTGAGAACCGTTGAGTCCTGTGTGTTTGATGTCGGGTTATTGGCCAAACTGTATCGTCAGCAGAGACCACGGCTGTTCTCACCCTCCCGCCTCAATTTTCACTTGAGCTGAATCCCAAATAGCCCATCCCCCTCAATTTGCACGCTCGTGCTCACCGCCACCATATGCACAAGTGTCCCAAAGTTGAGGGAGTGAAAATGATCAAGGGGCTAATTAGACCCGCAGACAGCCACTGCGGCCTCCAGAGTGAAGTGCTATCCCAACACGCACCATAGGTTTGGAGTCTGCACAACATCACACAAAAGAATTGAGAGGCATGACTAATCCTCTGACTCATGTTTGTTTGTGTCTGATTTTGAGTCTTGACAGGTTAAACAGGTGAAATAACCACTTCATTTGGGAGGTAGCCTAACTGTTGCTGAGGTTTATATCTTGTGCAACCATAGGGGGAATTTGTTCATTAGAATTTCATGCTCGTTTTATTATTACATTTGGAATTGCATCATACAGGTCGCCAGTGTGTCCCAAAGTTGATGCGTTTATTGATCCCCTCGCCACTTTATATACGTCACCCTCCGACTTTCGCCAACAACACGTGACAACGGGGGGCCCTCCGAACAAGTTTTTAGGGGTGAGAGGGCCTGGTTTTGGATTCCCTGATGGTGTGTCTGAAGAATACTGATGGTGAGTCTGAAGAATAGTTAGGTTCCCACACTGCAGAATGAGAATTGAATATTAGTACGGCCTATTCCTTAGGCCATATGCAAACACCACCTACCAAGAACCTTACACACCATACCCCACCTCTACACTTTGCCTGTTCATTCTGATCCACTCTGTAAACACCCACCACCTTATGTACACACACTGCCCCACTGCCCTATAGGAGCACACTGCCAACATGTATAGACAATAGTAACAGGCTACTTTATATACATCCCCATATCCCCATATGCAATCCCACAGTATAACTTCAAGCTGTGTCACCTGTCCTAGACTAGTATCCAATTTCCATGGTATTCCTAGTACATGTTTTATGTGCTGAAGGCAGTCCATCTCTGATGATGGCTACAAGCCTGTTCTCATTCTCCTTAGAATACCTTCATTAGGGCTTTGTTAATCCCCCCCACCCCCCCCAAACACACTTTCATCAAGCCACTAATCAGAGACACAGTATGCGGGTTGGGTCAAATCCTAATAATACTGGGATATTAATCATACACATGGCTATGATATATTATGGATGAGGCTGAGGAGAGTTTAGCCTTGCAACGTCGTGCTTTTCTCTCCAGATATATCCTATTGCTTAAATAAACGCTGTGTGTAGACAGACTAATTTGTTAGATCAGGCCTGGGGGAGATCAAATGTAGGCTTGAATAGAGTGGGATCCTGTGTAGTCCGATTTGGTGTCTTCAAGTCTGTGCTTCTGCCTCGGAAGAGCCATGCGCTATCAGTCGTGCAGTCCGACGCAACCAGGTGGTGTTTTGTCAACAAGCCAGCGATATGAGTGAGGCAGTGACATGCGGTTGCCATGGCGAGAGGATGCTGTGGTCTCTTGCTCCTCTCCGTCCTGCTGCTGTTGCATGGTGCTGTTGCTTGTCTGAATTCAAGGTTGCTGCGCCGACTAACATGATTCTGCTTCACCTTTGCAAGCTCTCTCTGAACGTCTAGCTCGAAACAACATGCCTCAACTCGTGTGCATGAAAGATATCTTGGATTGGCTTCAATATAGAAAGTATCATGTGCATCATAATATCCTGGCTTTTTGCCCCAATCAGAATGTATAACAGCATCATTATTAGCGCCATATCTCTTACTTTGGGTGTGTTGAATGGTCCCAACAAGCTTCTTCAGCCACCAGCCTTTTAAACTCACTGCATCTGCCTGTTATGTTTTCATCTTTCTCTGGCTTTGTTTTTTAAGTTGCTGCATTTTGTCACCCTCCTTCTCCCCTCAATCCCTCCCTCTCTCACCCACCCAACCCGGCCCCCCTACCTGTACCTTAGGGCGCATGGCATGGGAGCCCCCATAGCAGTGTGAGCTCCCCCTCCTGGTCTCCAGACCAGCCAGAGGGGTGGAACGTCCCAAAGACCAGGCAGCTCTCGTCCGGCTGCGGCAGCCCTGCCTGGAGCATCAGAGTGGTAAATAACCGCGGCTCTCTCTGGGGACCAGACCTCCAGAACCACCACAGGGCCATGCCACAGCAGTCTTCTGCTTACCTTAGGCTATGTGAAGTGCACTGGCAGAGTGATGCTTGATGTCACTGTGTTATTGGTGGACTTTCACAATGAATCATTCAACTAACACTGTCACCAGAGGAGAGGAGACTGTGGTAAATTCACATTGACAGGCTAATAACGGTGAATGAGAACCTGTAGTAGCCTAATACGACTCATCCTTATTAATGGCAAAATGTTTAACTTTTTATCCACTAGAGAGGATCTCTTGCTAGGCTTTGTACTTGTAATATTAACCCAATTCACAATGCTATATCTTGGCCTTCCTTTGCAGCCTGAGGTTTAACCTGTGTTTGTTTGTTGCCTGTTTGTTTAATTGTTTGTTTCGTTTGTCATACTTTTGTGGGTGAGTTTGGGGCGGGATGGAGATTTTTTTTAAATGGGCTGTGTGGGCACTTAGGCCTGCCCAAGTGGATGCTGCAATCTGTCTCCATGGTGACATTAGTGTTACACACTGGCGCTAAGTGAGGTAGTAATTGCTGGGTCTTGGCATGCGTTTTGGGCAGGTTAAGCAGCACCATACTGTGTCAATCAGGTTGTCAGACCGCTGGGGGGTGTGAAGAGACTGGACTGGGGAATCGGGGAGGAGGGATTTGGGGGGGAAGATTCACAGAATGTAGACTCGTTTGACAGTCGTGATTAGGCCCCAGCAGCCACCACCACCAGAAAAGTGTTGACAGCATAATGGAGTTCAAATGGCCAGAATAACATTAGAGAGGTCCTCTGTCAACAGCCTGGACAGAGAGCCTGTACACTTGCTGTGTTACAAAGGCTGTCTCTCATAGTGCTGAGCGATTTAACCAACATTTTGTTTAGTTGTAGTTTTTTAAACAACTAATTGACCGATGTAGGTTCAATAATTTTTTATTACATGTAATTTTTTTTGTGAGCTCAATGCACGCATTGATCCCGCCTGAACTGTGCAATGTAGCAGGGCGTTGTTTCCAATAGGCCAATATTCTACATAGTTTAGTGCATAAAATGTGGTAATTAACTACAATGACCATAGTCCATTGCACATCTACTTGTCCGGCCTGTGTTTTTTTTGTGAGCTCAATGCACGCATTGATCCAGCCTGAACTGTGCAATGTAGCAGGGCGTTGTTTCCAATAGGCCAATATTCTACATAGTTTAGTGCATAAAATGTGGTAATTAACTACAATGACCATAGTCCATTGCACATCTACTTGTCCGGCCTGTGTTTTTTTTGTGAGCTCAATGCACGCATTGATCCCGCCTGAACTGTGCAATGTAGCAGGGCGTTGTTGTTTCCAATAGGCCAATATTCTACATAGTTTAGTGCATAAAATGTGGTAATTAACTACAATGACCATAGTCCATTGCACATCTACTTGTCCGGCCTGTGTTTTTTTTGTGAGCTCAATGCACGCATTGATCCCGCCTGAACTGTGCAATGTAGCAGGGCGTTGTTGTTTCCAATAGGCCAATATTCTACATAGTTTAGTGCATAAAATGTGGTAATTAACTACAATGACCATAGTCCATTGCACATGTACTTGTCCGGCCTGTGTTTCTTTTACACCTGCTACAGAAGAGACAGAAGAATGCATGATCGTGAGGGGATATTGAGAAACAACAGGAAAGTAATTATGCTTTTGCAAGTTGATCAACTTGTAAATGGGGCGGCAGGGTAGCCTAGTGGTTAAGAACGTTGGACTAGTAAGGTTGCAAGTTCAAACCCCAGAGCTGACATGGTACAAATCTGTCGTTCTGCCCCTGAACAGGCAGTTAACCCACTGTTCCTAGGCCGTCATTGAAAATAAGAATTTGTTCTTAACTGACTTGCCTAGTTAAATAAAGGTACAATCAAAAAAAAAAAAAAACTCACTTTTGAGAAAATCATGTTCAATGTTTTAGTACTACTATTGGAGAGCCTTTCTTTGTCTATACCAGGTACTTCCCCAGGGGTACGCGCAATTCCGTCGGGGGTACGCCAAATAAAAATGTGATTCACATTTCCAAACAGTACATTTATATTTTCCAATGGGGCTATACATTTGGGTGACTTTTTTTTCTTCTTTCACCTGAATAGCCTCGTTTCACTGCCAAAAATAAAATCAAACCATCTAGTATTCAGCGAAATAACAACACAATGTCAAATACAGGTAGCCTAGTCAAATAATTAATATCCAATCACATTAACTGTTACTCTCTCATGGGAATTCCACTAACGGTCCGTATGTAGCCAAACGTAGCTGCTGCTCATTCAGTTTGCTCCAAAATTGATAAAGGGTTAAAATAAGTAAGGCCCGTGTCCATAGAGATGCATGCCAGCTCTACTGGTAGTACTGCTACTACCAGCAGTACTACACCTGCACCTGTCGACGACACAAGTTGTTCTGCTTCCAGGAGCACATCCAATGACAGCATCAGTAATTCTACATTTGTTGCTAGCCCAGCTAGCATAGACGCTGACAGTTGTGAGTCTGATGCAGCCGAAGAGCTACTGCCCCCTTAACCGGGAAAGCACCGAACAACAGACAGGGTCATTGGACCATCAGAGGCGCAAATATTTTGAGAGCTACATTGATTTGGGGTTCACTTATATTGGGAGTAGTGCCTTTCCTCAGCCACAGTGTGTTATATGTGCAAAAGTACTATCTCACAACTCGATGAAACCTTCACTCTTGCGCAGACATTTAGAAACAAACATGCCAATTTGAAAAATAAGTCACAGGGGTTTTTGAGCGACTGTTATATGTCTGTTAAGTTTATGGGGGGTCAATTAAGGAAGACTTCCCTCCTGCAAACCGCTGGAAACCAGGACAACAGGAGAGGATATTTTTAAAGTACTGGACAGCTTTGTGACATCAAATGGACTTTGGTGGTCAAGGTGTGTTGGTATCTGTACAATTACGTAGGTACTTTCCCGAAACTGATGACACAAACAACTGGATTTGTTATCTCTTTTATGCCCTGCCTCCAGTCCACTTACCGATATCTGAATAAGAGAGCCTCATCGAGATTGTAACAAGCGGTTCTGTTGAAAAATTTAATTTAATCAGAAGCCACTGACAGATTTCTGGATTGGGCTGCGCTCAGTGTATCCTGCCTTGGCAAATTGCACTGTTTAGACACTGATGCCCTTTGCAACCACATACCTATGTGAGAGTGGATTCTCAGCCCTCACTAGCATGAAATCTAAATACAGGCACAGACTGTGTGGAAAATGAATTATACAACTGAACATTGCAGGGTTATGTGCATCCTTTCAAGCACACCCTTCTCATTAACCTGTGGTGAGTTATTCACACCCTTCTCATTAACCTGTGGTGAGTTATTCACACCCTCCTCATTAACCTGTGGTGAGTTATTCACACCCTCCTCATTAACCTGTGGTGAGTTATTCACACCCTCCTCATTAACCTGTGGTGAGTTATTCACACCCTTCTCATTAACCTGTGGTGAGTTATTCACACCCTTCTCATTAACCTGTGGTGAGTTATTCACACCCTTCTCATTAACCTGTGGTGAGTTATTCACACCCTTCTCATTAACCTGTGGTGAGTTATTCACACCCTTCTCATTAACCTGTGGTGAGTTATTCAAACCCTTCTCATTAACCTGTGGTGAGTTATTCACACCCTTCTCATTAACCTGTGGTGAGTTATTCACACCCTTCTCATTAACCTGTGGTGAGTTATTCACACCCTTCTCATTAACCTGTGGTGAGTTATTCACACCCTTCTCATTAACCTGTGGTGAGTTATTCACACCCTTCTCATTAACCTGTGGTGAGTTATTCACACCCTTCTCATTAACCTGTGGTGAGTTATTCACACCCTTCTCATTAACCTGTGGTGAGTTATTCACAATTGTTGATGAACAAAAGTTTTATATGTAAGATGGCTAAATAAAAAGCTAAATTATTGATTATTATTATTTGTGACCTGGTCCTATAAGAGCTCATTGTCACTTCCAACGAGCCGGGTTGTGACAACTCACACTCATTCTTATGTTTAATAAATGTATCGTATAGTGTGTGTGTGTGGCAAGGATGGCAAATAACATTTGAGAGTGCGCTGACCCTGGTGCTAGAGGGGTCATGCAGCTGGAGGTTGAATGTTTGAAGGGGTACGGGACTATAAAAAGTTGGGGAACCACTGGTCTATACCCATTCAGCATTGTTCACACCCTCTTAAGCCTTAGGTGGGGCTATCTCTTTAAGTGTTGATCGGAACGTTCTTCACTAACATCTAAGACATCTGAGAGAGAACAGCTCACTGAACATTACTCGCCCAAGCAGAGCTGGTTAGGCTGTTATGTTATCCAGACCATTGGTGACTGCAACTGTGCTGTCAGATTGTCCATTTGTAAATTCAGAGCATTTCGTGTTGAGGGCACACTGGACACTGGCCAATAAGTAGGGTTGATCCGAAAGCTCTGACCTCACAACGACAGTCAAGCACCCAAGCTAACTGGCTAACATTGGCTAGCTACTTCCAGACACATAATGAGAACACCCCACTCGGATCATTTTACTCCCTCTAGCAGAGCTGGTTCGGCTGTTTTCATGTTATCCAGAGCGTTTGTGACTAACTGTGCTGCTGGCAACAATTTAATTACGCTTTGTTGCGTTTACTTTGGCAGACCAATCCCTACTCCTCTCTTGGCATGTCCAGCCCACTCATTATCTCAGCCAATCATGACCAGCCTGAAGGTTGCTCACTTTTTCTGTGGCTAAACCAACTTAGGCCCGTAATTTAACAATTTTGATTGTTTGATATTAAGGCACATGAAAGTTCACACGTTAGATAAGGCATTTCTACCAATAAATGCATTTTGGTAAAAAAAAAAAAAAACATTTGTTTTACGTCCAAACGGCTCGACTGAAGTCGTGACTTGCACCATACGGCCTAGTTTCCTGAATCAGGTCACAAATTGTGATTTTTGTCAGACAGCATAGGTAGCAGCTCTACAGAGGTGAGATGACTTGGAATGAAATAATAAAGTCATCAAATAAAACAAATGTAATATACAGAACTTAAATATTTTATCAAGGTAATGTGAATAAATGATGGTTAATAAGTGATAATCAGTAATGAACAGTCACTACCACCATGGGACTTTTTAATTGTTTTATTCTGTGTTACGGCATCCAAACCACATTTATATAATCAAACCGAAAACGAACCGATCTCAAAAGCACTAATCGCTCAGCACTAGTCTCTCAGAATGGTGCAGGAGAGATGATCCTATTACTGAGAAAGATGAACACGGCAAGGTGTCTTATTTGGAGAAATGGGTTTTGTGTTGTCACCGCTGGACTGCCTATGTACTGTTGAGTTGTGGAATGTGGAGACTGAAGGGGTACCCTACAAAGCAGGATCAATGAGTTAGCCAGCTAAATATTCTGAAGTAACTTTATTTTTAAGATAAGCTTAACTTGGGCACGTTCTAATTGACTCAACAAACACATACTGAACAAAAATATCAAAGCAACATGTAACAATATCAACGATTTTACTGAGTTATAGTTCATATAAGGAATTCAGCTGAAATAAATTCCATTAGGCCCTAGTTTATGGATTTCACATGACTGGACTGGGGTGCACCCAGGGGTGGGCCTGGGAGGGCATAGCCCACCCACAAAAGGGCTTTATTAGGGACAGAAATACTCCACAGTTTCAACAGCTGTCCGGGTGGCTCGTCTCACACGATCCCGCAGGTGAGGAAGCCAGATGTGGAAGTCCTCGACTGGCGTGGTTACACATGGTCTGTGGTTGTGAGGCTGATTGAGTGTACTGCCAAATTCTCTAAAATGACGTTGTAGGCGGCTGATGGTGTAGAAATTAACATTCACGTCTCTGGCAACAGTTCTGGTGGTCATTCCTGCAGTCAGCATGCCAATTGCACGCACCCTCAAAACTGCATGTTGTTGTCTGATAAAACTGCACATTTTAGAGTGGCCTTCCAATGTTCCCAGCACAAGATTCACCGGTGTAATGATGCTATTTAATCAGCTTCTTGATATGCTACACCTGTCAAGTGGATGGATCATCTTGGCATTGGAGAAATTGTCACTAACAGTGATGTAAACAAATTTGTGCACATAATTTGAGAGAAATACGTTTTTTGTGCATATGGAACATTTCTGTGATTTAAAAAAATATTATTTCCGCTAAATGAAACATGTGACCAACACTTTACATGTTGCATTTATATTTTTGTTCAGTATAGAAGTTGAACTTTATTTTCGTTTTTTAATCTAAGTTAGCTGACTAACTCATCGATCCTGCTTTGTAGTATGCCGCTCTAGCTGAATAAAGAAAATAAAAACAAATTACGTTCTCAATTTTCTTAAATCAGAAATGCCAGCTTTTTCCCCCTGCATCAATTTGTTTTGTAGCTTGAATTAAGCACTATTCTAAGATGTGTTAAATATTACTATGGATATGAAACCATTTCATATCCGTGCGTAGGCTTTGCAATGTTCTACCTACCATCCAAGAAAACACCACTGAATGGGAAAGACATTGCCTCTGTAAAGTAGACCAAGCTGCTGTTCCTGTTACCTCACTAGATACCAGCAGCCTCATAGCTCAACAGCTCTACAGTGGGTGGAGGAGAAGAAGTCCCCTATGGCAAACTTTTTAATTAAGCTGACTTCATCGATCACAGTCTAGCAAGTGAGGACCTGTGTGTGTGTTTTTCTGTATCTGACTGTGAACACGACTCTTGCGAGTGTTTTTTGTGTGTTTCTGTGTGTGATCCGGTATGTGTTGAGAAGGAGTCCTGAGGTGTGTGTTTCTGTTGCAGGGTCGGGGGTCAGGCTTCCCCGGGAGGAGGCGACCCAGAGGGGCTGGTCTGTCGGGCAGAGGGGGTCGGGGCCGAGCGAGAGGGAAGAATGGAGCCAGTCCCACAGTCAACCCTGGGGTAGGCTATGTCACCTGTCAACCTGATCTCTTTTAGTTCACACTAATCCATTACAATTAACTGAAAGACAGTTTTATTACTAGTGTTGGGAGGAAAAATTGACAGTTACATATCGCAATATTATTTTGGATGTTATTAATGCTGGGGCTCCCGAGTGGCGCAGCGCCTAAGACACTGCATCTCAGTGCTAGAGGCGTCACTGCAGTCCCTGGTTCATATCCAGGATGCATCACATCCGGCCATGATTGGGAGTCCCATAGGGCGGCGCACAATTGGCCCAGTGCCGTCCGGGTTTGGCTGGAGTAGACTGTCATTGTAAATAAGAATTGGTTCTTAACTGACTTACCTGGTTAAATGGAGGTTAAATAAAACATTTTATAAAAATACTTTGGCTCCAAGTATCGGTTTTCTGGGTAGCATTAGCTAGCGCTAGTCGGCTGTACCTGCGCTAGAACTTCGGTATTTTTCATCCTATAGCTTGTTCGCCATCTTAAAAAATAAATAGTGAGCCAACGTGTTTTCAGCACTTATTTTCATGACTGATCAAAACAAATGTTCTAATGCCCTCTCCTGTCTCTGCTGCAGACATATACTAAGCAATATGTTTCGAACATCAAATTGCAATAAAATGACAGTATCCAATCACAATACATATGGGATCGTTTGAATTGCAATACATATTGTATCGGCACCTACGTTTCGTGATATCGTATCGTGAGGTCCCTGGCAATTCCCAGCCTCATTTATTACCCATATACCTCCTAGTTTTCCTGGTGTATTGTAAACAGTAATCATATGTTGTGGATAGATTATTTGCTGCAGCACAAAAACAGACTCACCCAGTGGACATGTTACTCCATACCACAGCGTGACACAACATTCGTGTCAGAGGCAAATGCTAATCAATAATCCTATCCAGGCAATCTCTTGTAATGCTGACAACTTCACATGCTGTAAAATAATCTAAGAATTTACGCCATAAACAGAGATGCATACCTCTGCAATATTGGTTTAGAGACAGAGAAACACTTCACTTTCATGTAGGGAATATCACAAGACTCAATCCTATCTAATGGTGTGTTTGTGCTCATGCTTCATAACATACAGGTCACCACCATGGAATCACCATACCAGGTGAAGGAGGAAGAGGAGAATGCCATGCACAACACCGTGGTCATATTCTCCAGCAACGACAGCTTCACATTGAAACAGGTGGGCATCTCTTTGTGTACAATTGATACATTTCCTGTACCTCTATTATTCGGTTAGCTTCTTTTACCATATCATAGTTCAACTTTGATTCTCTAGTATCATGTGTAAACTCCATTTGTTTCCCCTCTCTTAGGACATGTGTGTGGTATGTGGGAGTTTTGGGCTGGGTGCAGAGGGTCGTCTTCTGGCCTGTGCCCAGTGTGGGCAGTGCTACCACCCCTTCTGTGTTGGCATCAAGGTAAGTACCCTGTCCTTTACAGTGGCATTTTCTCTGAGATCTTACTGACGATTCTGATATTACATTTGAATAGGAAATGTGGGAACCCCACAGATGACTGGCCTTAGGGTTAATCATCTATTGATTTCAAAGATTTTAACCTGGCTATGACTGACTGACTCAGTATGTGAGTGTCAACTGGATTAAACGGGCCATATAAACTCATCACAGGAAGCTCAGCTCAAGTTGGTTCCATCCTTATCTCTTAATGCTGCCAATTACTGCAAACAAAACTCTTTAGTGTAGCTCGGCAGCACAGTGATATATCAATGTCCTTTACTATGGGATCTTCTTAAAGAGATAAGCACACACAATTTGGACTTTTGCCAATATACTCTCACACCACATCTGACCTTGTCCTCTCCTTCCAGATCACCAAGGTGGTGTTGAATAAAGGATGGCGCTGTCTGGAGTGTACAGTGTGTGAAGCGTGTGGCCAGGCCACCGACCCGGGCCGTCTGCTGCTGTGTGACGACTGTGACATCAGCTATCACACCTACTGCCTGGACCCTCCGCTGCAGAATGTTCCCAAGGACAGCTGGAAGTGCAAATGGTGTGTAGCTGACTCATCTGTCCATCCCCTCAACCTCTTCCTATTATGATAACGTGGCTGTGTCCCAAATAGCCCCCTATTCCCTATATAGTATAACGTCAATATTTGATGTATCTAAGCAAGAAGTCAACGTACCAACTAGAGGTCGACCGATTAATCGGAATGACCGATTTAATTAGGGCCGATTTCAAGTTTTCTTAACCTGTAGTGACGCCCAGCCCGTGAACGGGACCGTTATCATCATCTGACACGAATTAGCATAACGCAACGGACATAAATCTTCCTATTCATGAAAATCACAAGTGAAATATATTGGAACACAGCTTAGCCTTTTGTTAATCACCATGTCATCTCAGATTTTCAAAATATGCTTTACAGCCAACGTTAGACAAGCAGTTGTGTAAGTCTATCATAGCCTAGCATAGCATTATAACTTGCTAGCAGCAGGCAAACTTGTCACGGAAATCAGAAAAGCAATCAAATTAAATCGTTTACCTTTGATGAACTTCGGATGTTTTCACTCACGAGACTCCCAGGTAGACAGCCAAAGTACATTTTTCCCAAAATATTATTTTTGTAGGCGAAATAGCTCCGTTTGTTCTTCACGTTTGGCTGAGAAATCACCCGGAAATTGCGGTCGCCACAACGCCAAAAAATATTCAAAATTAGCTCCATAATATCAACAGAAACATGGCAAACGTTGTTTAGAATCCATCCTCAAGGTGTTTTTCTAATATCTATTCGATAATATATCCGTCGGGACAATTCCTTCTTCTCTAGGACCGGTTAGAGTAATGGCTACCTCTGCACTTTACGCGAGAGTCTCTCTCGGAGCCACCATGTGACCACTTACGCAATGTGCCCCCATACGGCTATTCTTCAACAGAAATGCGTAAAACTACGGCACTGCTGTAGACACCTTGGGGAATACGTAGAAAGCGTAAGCTCGTTGATGGTACATTCACAGCCATATAGGGAGTCATTGGAACGCAGCGCTTTCAAAACCTGGGGCACTTCTGGATTGGATTTTTCTCAGGCTTTCACCTGCAACATCAGTTCTATTATACTCACAGACGATATCTTTACAGTTTTGGAAACGGTAGTGTTTTCTATCCAAAGCTGTCAATTATATACAGGTTCTAGCATCTTTTCCTGACAAAATATCCCGTTTAAAAAAAAAAAAATGAGAATACTGCCCCGTAACACAATCAGTATTCGGGCATTTTTGGAGACCAATCATGGCCGATTACATTGCACTCCATGAGGAGACTGCGCGGCAGGCTGACTACCTGTTATGCGAGTGCAGCAAGGAGCCAAGGTAAGGTGCTAGCTAGCATTAAACGTATCTTATAAAAAACAATCAATCTTAACATAATCACTAGTTAACTACACATGGTTGATGATATTACTAGTTTATCTAGCTTGTCCTGCGTTGCATATAATCGATGCGGTGCCTGTTAATTTATCATTGAATCACAGGCTACTTCGCCAAACAGGTGATTTAACAAGCGCATTTGCAAAAAAAGCACTGTCATTGCACCAATGTGTACCTAACTATATACACCAACGCCTTTCTTAAAATCAATACAGAAGTATATATTTTAAACCTGCATATTTAGTTAATATTGCCTGCTAACATGAATTTCTTTTAAATAGGGAAATTGTGTCACTTCTCTTGCTTTCCGTGCAAACGGAGTCAGGGTATATGCAGCAGTTTGAGCCGCCTGGCTCTTTGCGAACTGTGTGAAGACTATTTCTTCCTAACAAAGACAGCCAACTTCGCCAAACGGGGGATGATTTAACAAAAGCGCATTTGCAATTATTGCACGAATGTACCTAACCATAAACATCAAGGCCTTTCTTAAAATCAATACACAAAATTATATATTTTTAAACCTGCATATTTAGTTAAAAGAAATTCATGTTAGCAGGCAATATTAAACTATTGAAATTGTCACTTCTCTTGCGTTCATTGCATGCAGTGTCAGGGTATATGCAACAGTTTAGGCCGCCTGGCTCGTTGCGAACTAATTTGCCAGAATTTTACGTAATTATGACATAACATTGAAGGTTGTGCAATGTAACAGCAATATTTAGACTTGAGGATGCCACCCGTTAGATAAAATACAGAACGGTTCCGTATTTCACTGAAAGAATAAACCTTTTGTTTTCAAAATGGTAGTTTCCGGATTTGACCATATTAATGACGTAAGGCTCATATTCCTGTGTGTTATTATATTGTAATTAAGTCTATGATTTGATAGAGCAGTCTGACTGATAGGTGGTAGGCAGCAGCAGGCTCGTAAGCATTCATTCAAACAGCACTTTACTGCGTTTGCCAGCAGCTCTTCACAATTCGTAAAAGCATTGCACTGTTTGACTTCAAGCCTATCAACTCGCAAGATTAGGCTGGCAATACTAAAGTACTTATTAGAACATCCAATAGTCAAAGGTATATGAATTACAAATGGTATAGAGAGAAATAGTCCTATAATAACTACAACCTAAAACTTCTTAACTGGGAAAATTGAAGACTCATGTTAAAAGGAACCACCAGCTTTCATATGTTCTCATGTTCTGAGCAAGGAACTTAATTTTTTTTTACATGGCACATATTGCACTTTTACTTTCTTCTCCAACACTTTGTTTTTGCATTATTTAAACCAAATTGAACATTTCATTATTTGAGACAAAATTGATTTTATTGGTGTGTTATATTAAGTTAAAATAAAAGTGTTCATTTTTCATTCAGTATTGTTGTAATTGTCAAATTTTTATATATATATATATATATACAAATCGGCTGATTAATCGATATCGCCTTTTTTTGGTCCTCCAATAATTGGTTTCGACGTTGAAAAATCATAATCAGTCGACTTCTAGTACCAACAACAACTTATTTGCCGTCTCACACAAAAAACCTATCCCTTTTCTCCATGAATGACCTAGTTCATTATTTCTCAATGTCCTGTACTGTACTTAATGTACATCCACCTAAATGTACTCAGCTATTCATTGACACCTGTCCTCACTCCTTCTCCCATCTCCTGTTTCCTCCTGCAGGTGTGTGTCCTGTACCCAGTGTGGTGCCACCTCGCCAGGCCTGAGGTGTGAGTGGCAGAATAATTACACCCAGTGCGCCCCCTGTGGCAGCCTGGCGACGTGCCCCTTCTGTCTCCAGGACTACAGCGAGGGAGAGATCGTGGTGCAGTGCCGCCAATGCGACAGGTGGGCATTGCTACAGTATTAGCTAAGCCTGCCGTAACCTATATCTATTGTCTGTTATTTTGAATCATGGTAACCGAAACCCCAACCCCTTCTCTTTCCTCTCCGATAGGTGGATACATAGTTCCTGCCAGGGTCTCCATTCAGAGGAGGATGTGGAAAAAGCAGCAGACAGCAGCTTTGACTGCACCATGTGCCGAGTCCACAAGGCCTCCAAGGGTAAGTAAGCACTACATACAGTATAGCCTTCTGAGTCCTTGCAACTGTATCTGACCCTCTCAGGCATCTCGTGTATTGCAGCCAATTACTCATTGGCTTTTGTGTGTCCTCACTGCATCCACAGCGCCTGTGTCCAAGGCCAGAGAGTCCATTGAACCGGCAGTTATGACGCAGATTCTCACAAAAGCTAAAGACATGGGTAAGAACAATAAGTCTGCTTTTGGTATTTATTTATTTAATAAAACAAATATATTCACTACAGTTCAAAAGTTTGGGGTCACTTAGAAATGTCCTTGTACACAGCGTTGTACGAGATCTTCAGTTTCTTGAATTTCTCCCCTTCATTTCTCAGAACAAGAGTAGATTGAAGAGTTTCAGAAAAACTTTTTTGGTTCTGGTCATTTTGAGCCTGTAATCAAAACCACACATGCTGATGCTCCAGATACTCAACTAGTCTAAAGAAGGCCAGTTGTATTGCTTCTTTAATCAGCACACAGTTTTCAGTTGTGCTAACATAATTGCAAACGGTTTTCTAATGATCAATTAGCCTTTTAAAATGAAACTTGGATTAGCTAACACAACGGGGGCTGATAATGGGCCTCTGTACGCCTCTGTATGCCTTTCCAGCTACAATTGTCATTTACAACATTAACACTATTTCTGATCAATTTCGTGTTATTTTAATGGACAAAAAATGTTGCTTTTATTTTCTTCAAAAATGACATTTCTATGTGACCCCAAACTTTTGAACGGTAGTGTATCAGCTTTAATATTGCAAATAGATTGTGGCTTCTATCAATGTAATTGTCTGCATAATTTACAATTTATTATTTTTGATTTATCTTTTTCTTCCCCTTTTATTATTTTCCCCTAATCCTACCACATCTCCCCTAATTGGAGTAAACTAATGGACGACAACACTTAGGCGTCTACTTCCAGCTTATACATACTATATACATTTTACCGCCACAGTATATTTCAGTCCCACCCTTCAGCTCCCCTCAACCCCTCCCATCTATCGCTGAAGACCATCCAGTAGTATTTGTTCTGTCTGGAGATTGAGACATTTCTTCTTCTCTGAGATGCCTTCTAACTCTTTGACTTAATGTGTGTCTCTTTCAGACCTGGTCAGGACGTACACTCAGGATGGCGTGTGTCTGACAGAGTCAGGCTTGTGTCAGCTCAAGAGCCTGACGGCACCTGCGTCGCGGCGTAGGAAACCCAAGCCCAAGCTGAAGCTGAAGATCATCAACCAGAACAGTGTTGCAGTGCTGCAGGCCCCCCTGGACCTGCTGTCAGAACACTCCCGGGACGAGGACATGGAGGACCACAGAGGTGCATGTCTTTAAATAAGAATGTGTTCTTAACCTATATTTAAGCAGGGAAGTCTGTTAACTGACCTAAATACAACAAGCCTGTTAGAAAACACTATGGGATAGTTTCCCAGGGCACAGATTAAGACCCTCTGAAACGGCAATTGTCCTTCGCGTTCCTAAATTCCAATGATGCTCACAGCAGACGGTTAGGTGGTGGCGTAGAGTTGTGGAGCTAAATTCCACAAATTGAAAAATCCACAACTTCAATTAGGCTAATCTCTTGAAGTTGACTGGAGTTGAAATGGAATTGACCCTGGGTGCTGTAGCTTGGGGGTAGAGTGGTCTGTTAGTCTGTTCTGCAGACTGGCTGTCTCCTTATCACCTCTCTCTGTCTCTCTCTCTGTCTCTAAGAGCTTTAGTAGCTTGGGAAACATTATGTTAACTAATTAATTGACAGTAAACATTACACTCACAAAAACTTTCTCAATAGCAAGGCTATGCTCACTGACTCATACATATTCAAAGCTTTCCTTAAGTTTGTCAGTCACAGTAGTCAGGTATTCTGCCACTGTGTAGTCTCTGTTTAGGGCTAAATAGCATTCTAGTTTGCTTTTTGAATTGTTTTATTCTTTCCAATGTTCAAGTAATTATCTTTTTGTTTTCGCATGAATTGGTTGGGTCTAATTGTGTTGTTGTGCTGGTGCTCTGTTGGGTGTGTTTGTGTTTGAACAGAGCCCCAGGACCAGTTGCTTAGGGGACTCTTCTCCAGGTTCATCTTTCTTTAGGTGATGGGTTTGTTATGGAAGGTTTTGGAATCGATTCCTTTTAGGTGGTTATAGAATTTAACGTCTCTTTTCTGGATTTTGATCATTCATGGGTATCGGCCTAATTCTGCTCTGTATGGATTATTTGGTGCTTTACATTATACACTGAGGATATTTTTTTAGAATTCTGCATGCAGTCTCTCAATTTGGTGTTTGTTCCATTTTATTAATTATTTGTTGGTGAGCGGATCCCAGACCTCACAACCATAAATTGCAATGGGTTCTATAACTTATTCAAGTATTTTTAGCCAGTTCCTAATTGGTATGTCGAATTTGATGTTTCTTTTGATGGCATAGAAGGCCATTCTTGCCTTGTCTCTCAGATCGTACAAAGCTTTGTGGAAGTTACCTGTGGTGCTGATGTTTAGGCCGAGGTATGTATAGTTTTTTGTGTGCTCTCTGGCAACGGTATCTAGATGGAATTTGAATTCGTGGTGTCTGGACCTTTTTTGGAACACCATTTTTTTTGTCTAACTGAGATTTACTGTCAGCGCCCAGGTCTGGCAGAATCTATGCAGAAGCTCTGGGTGCTGCTGTAGGCCCTCCTTGGTTGGGGACAGAAGCACCAGATCATCAACAAAGCATGAGAAGACTTTGCCTTTGTTTTGGTTTGTTTGTTTGTCAATTAGGGCGTGCAGGGTGAATAATTGGTCTGTCGTGCAGTAATTTGGTAAAAAGCCAATTTGACATTTGCTCAGTACATTGTTTTCACTGAGGAAATGTATGGGTCTGCTGTTGACGCATATCCCACTGTAGTTATTGGGGTCAAATTTGTCTCCACTTTTGTAGATTGGGGTGATCTGTTCTTGGTTCCAAATATTGGGAAAGATGCCAAAGCCAGGGATGATATTAAAGAGTTTATGATTTATAGCCAATTGGAATTTGTGGTCTGTATATTCTATAATTTCATGTAGGATACCATCAACACCATAGGCGTTTTTGGGTTGGAGGGTTTGTATTGTGTCCTGTAGTTCATTCAGTGGAGAATCCAGTGGGTTCTGGTAGTCTTTAATAGTTGATTCTAAGATTTGTATTTGATCATGTATATGATTTTGCTGTTTGTTCTTTGTTATAGGGCCAAAAAGGTTAGAAAAGTGGTTTACCCATACATCACCATTTTGGATAGAGAACTCTTTGTGTTGTTGTTTAGTGTGCTCCATTTTCCCAGAAGTGGTTAGTCTATGGATTCTTCAATTACATTGAGCTGATTTCTGACGTGCTGTTCCTTCATTTTTCCGTAGTGTGTTTCTGTATTGTTTTAATGATTCACCATAGTGAAGGCGTAGGCCCCGGGTTTTCTGGGTCCCTGTTTTTTGTCGGATAGGTTTCTCAATTTCTTTAGGTTTTTGCGTTCCTCATCAAAGCATTTGTCAATGTTTATTTTCTTTGGGTTTTCTGTTAGAAATTTAAATGGAATCTGAGAGGTGAAATATATTGTCTACACCTTCACTCTTACAGTGGAGTTGTCTAAAAGGGATTGAATTTTTTTCTGATAGGTTTCCACACTACGCTCTCTCTGTGTGGCGCTCTCTCTTTCTCTGTGTGGCTCTCTTTCTCTGTGTGGCTCTCTCTCTCTCTGTCTCTCTCTCTGTGTGGCGCGCTCTCGCCTCTCTGTGTGGCGCGCTTCGCTCTCTCTGTGTGGCGCGCTCTCGCTCTCTCTGTGTGGCGCGCTCTCTCTCTCTGTGTGGCGCGCTCTCTCTCTCTGTGTGGCGCGCTCTCTCTCTCTGTGTGGCGCGCTCTCTCTCTCTGTGTGGCGCGCTCTCTCTCTCTCTCTGTGTGGCGCGCTCTCTCTCTCTCTCTGTGTGGCGCGCTCTCTCTCTCTCTCGTGTGGCGCGCTCTCTCTCTCTCTCTCTGTGTGGCGCGCTCTCTCTGTGGCGCGCTCTCTCCCTGTGGCGCTCTCTCTCTCTCTCTGTGTGGCGCTCTCTCTCTCTCTCTGTGTGGCGCTCTCTCTCTCTCTCTCTCTCTCTGTGTGGCGCTCTCTCTCTCTGTGTGGCGCTCTCTCTATCTCTCTGTGTGGCGCGCTCTATCTCTCTGTGTGGCGCGCTCTATCTCTCTGTGTGGCGCGCTCTATCTCTCTGTGTTGGCGCGCTCGTCGCTCGGTGTGGCGCGCTCTCGCTCTGTGTGGCGCTCTCTCGCTCTGTGTGGCGCGCTCTCGCTCTGTGTGGCGCGCTCTCTCTCGCTCTCTCTCTGTGTGGCGCGCTCTCTCTCGCTCTCTCTCTGTGTGGCGCGCTCTCTCTCGCTCTCTCTCTGTGTGGCGCGCTCTCTCTCTCTGTGTGGCGCGCTCTCTCTCTCTGTGTGGCGCGCTCTCTCTCTCTGTGTGGCGCGCTCTCTCTCTCTGTGTGGCGCGCTCTCTCTCTCTGTGTGGCGCGCTCTCTCTCTCTGTGTGGCGCGCTCTCTCTCTCCTCTGTGTGGCGCGCTCTCTCTCTCTCTGTGTGGCGCGCTCTCTCTCTCTCTGTGTGGCGCGCTCTCTCTCTCTCTGTGTTGGCGCCCTCTCTCTCTCTGTTGTGGCGCCCCTCTCTCTCTCTTGTGTGGCGCGCTCTCTCTCTCTGTGTGGCGCGCTCTCTCTCTGTGTGGCGCGCTCTCTCTCTCTGTGTGGCGCGCTCTCTCTCTCTGTGTGGCGCGCTCTCTCTCTCTCTGTGTGGCGCGCCTCTCTCTCTCTGTGTGGCGCGCTCTCTCTCTCTCTCTGTGTGGCGCGCTCGTCTCTCTCTTGGCCCTTCTCTCTCTCTCTGTGGCGCGCGCTCTTCTCTCTCTCTCTGTGTGGCGCGCTCTCTCTCTC